>NW_027466959.1:847500-1052500 GCF_046128005.1 Genypterus blacodes
GTGTTGCCTGTTGCTTTTCTGTTAACAAACGTAATAATAGGTCAAATGAAATACTTGATCCTTATTATTGATCTAAATAAATAAGAAATGTAAATAATATTTCTCTGAGACCAAAGGATAAAGGGTTAATAAGGAGTCCCTTCATTATGTTACCAACCTTCTGTCCTGCACACACTCTCAGTCTGCTTGTGAGATTTACCCTGCAAACTGAGTGTAAACACAGTTACAGCCACTTTAATGCAGCCAGACCCCCCCCCCCACACACACACACACACAAACACACACATTTCTGCTCAATTGCTCTGCTTCACATGAATCACCTGGTTAAAGCCTTCATGAATAACTTAGTAGCTCTCCATGTCTGAGAGCGCTTTTCCAAATTTAGATGTTTTATGGATAAACGCTGGACGACGAGCCCAAGTGACCCAAGAAGGCAAAGGCACTGTCTGTCTGTCTGTCTGTCTTCCTGTCTGTCTGTCTGCAGTCTTGCGAGCTTACTGTCAAGTCTCTGGGATCAGAAGCCTGTGATCATGTCTGTGTTCATTCACATTCTTTACTGTGAGGTGTGTGTGAATGTGTGTGTGCGGTTACTTGATGGAGCAGCGAGGCATCAAGTGTGTGTTTGTGTGTGTGGGTTAGAGTGTGTGTGCAATTCCCACCGAGCGTGTGTGAGGAGGTTCAGTGAGTTCATTTTGATCACCGGAGTCTGCCCGTCTGTCTCCAGGCAGAAGTCTCTCTCTCTCTCTCTCTCTCTCTCTCTCTCTCTCTCTCTCTCTCTCTCTCTCTCTCTCTCCCCCCCCTCATGACTCCCCCCATGGTGTGTGCGTCCAGCGGGCCGGTGGTTTCCTCCTTCTGCCCTGGTCAGTCGTCCTCTTGTGACTGAGTTTCTCCACGCTTCACCTCCTCAGACAGACTTTGCTCCTGCTTGAATGCATTTCTCTCCTTGGCCATTTCTACTCATCCAGGTGTGTGTGTGTGTGTGTGTGTGTGTGTGTGTGTGTGTGTGTGTGTGTGTGTGGCGAGGGAGTCATCACCCGTTGATTTCCTACAACCCGTCAAAGCCTTGGGTTCCCTTAAGTCCACATGACTCTCTCTCTCTCTCTCTCTCTCTCTCTCTCTCCCTGTAAGGACACACAGACACTAAACGCTTTTTAAAATGAATAAAGCTAAATATAGTGTCAGAGTCAAAGTCTGGAGGCACAACAGGATCCTTCTTACTTGAACACGAGGACATGAGTCAAACTGTTGCATTTATATTTCCCCAGAATGCCTCAGAGTTGTTTCCGTGGTGACGTAATGTGTCACAGATCACTCCTGTGTATTATAAAGAGTTAAAACAACCATCTGTGGTTCTTGCGTCCCATCTCCGGATGACTTAGCGGGAATTCCTTTCCTTTTAAGTGAGGGGAAGGTTGAGTCAGGCCAGGCGGAGGGCAGCTATGACTCAGGGGTCCTGGGACACAAAGGACTTAACAAATGTGCCGCTAAAGGAAAGAATCCGGTCTGTGACTCCAGCTCAGCTTGTTCAGCGGTTCAGAATGAATTCACTTGTGGTCTGAGTGAAGGCTGGAGGTGAGCGTCTTTATAAAAGTCTCTCAGAGGGAAACAGAGTTATAATAATTAAAATGTCAGACCAGCTTTCAGAAAAGTCTGAGTGTTCCTGCGGATCGGCTAATCTGCCCCCGATTGACCTTTATGACTCACTGCTAATGATGAGAGACAGGACAGGAGGGACACAAGCAGAGAGACAGACAGGAAGAGAGAGAGAGAGAGACAGACAGACTTCCTCAGGCTCTCCTCTCCTGGGTGGTAATTATCACCCCGACGACGAAGCCGTTATGAGCTGAGGACTTCCTGTTGCATCCATAACCGGCGACATAATTACGCCATGAAACAGCGATTGACGCGTTGTTTTTCCTGTTCTCCGTCTCGGCGTCGCCTCATTAATGGACGCCGCCCGCAGGCCGTACTGGCGTCGGTTAGATTCTCAGGAACAACATTTGTCGCAACGATCCAAATGCAATCAGGCGTTTGTTTGTTTTTCCCCAAGAAGGCTGGATTTCCTCATCAGTCACAAGCGATCGGCTCAACCATCACTCACACACACACACAGAGACAGAGACACACACACACACACACACACAGGTCCCGTGGCCTAATGTTGCGTAATGCTTTATTTTAGTTTAGTGATATTTTTAAGTGATCGTTTGTCTTTGAGTGACAGATGGATGCTCTGTCACTCAAGATGGAATGTTGCGGTGCAAAGTGTGTGTGTGTGGAGGCGACCGCTGCAGAGCACGGAGAGGAATCAGTCACATATTTAGTCTCTTTAAATAAATGCTTGCTTCTCTGCTGGGTCTTGACGTGATGAAGGAGGCCTGAGGAGCTGCGTTCAGTCTCACTCTCTCTCCCAGGCTGTCAGAAGCTCTTCGTCCCGGCTTAATTCTGCATTCTGCCTCTTCCTCTCCTCCAGCCGGGCTCTCCATCTTCCCCCGCCGTACCTCACTCCCTCTCTCCCGGTCGGTATAACTTCATTCAGCAGCTAAAACAGAGTGTACGGCCGTTTGTCTCGGCGAGAGCTCACGCGGTAACGAAGCATCTGGCTGCTCCGTACACCAGGTACAGAGCCTGTGAGCATGTTAGAGTGTGTGTATCTCTACATTCTCTTACTTAGTGGTCATAATGGAGAGTAGACTACTGCGACGCACATTCCTCTCTCTCTCTCTCTCTCTCTCTCTCTCTCTCTCATTGTGTGGCTCTTTAGGCTTTAAGTGAAGACTGTCAAATTCCATAATTGCTTGTGTATTATCATCATGTAAGTAATCACCATTAGGGCGATTAGACCGAGCATGCAAGCAGCCAATCATCCCTGGAGACCTGATTACACACACATACACACACACACACACACACACATACACAGAGAGAGGGAGAGGGAGAGAGAGAGAGAGAGAGAGAGAGAAAGTCACTTCTGGAGTTCTTATTGGGCTTTTGTCTAATGAAGTTGTGCCGGCGTTACTAATCACTTGTATCTCCGTCTCTCCGCCCCGAGCCCTTTGTTCATCTGGATCCCCATGAAGCTGCAGCACTTCACTTTGCTACGAGGGACGTTTGTGCGGTGGGAGAATTCCGGAGCGTTCCGCTGTGGTTGGAAGACAAAAAATGAACTTGTGCAGCATAGCAACTGATTTATTTTAGAGGAAGCAAATACAGAGTAAAGAGGTTGAGTCTGCAGAGGGGAAGGATGGAGAGGAGGAGAAGAAGAAGAAGAAGAGCTCCCAGCCCCAGAGGTGACGTAGGGAAGATAACGCTCATCACTGGGATCTCATTCATTATGAGACGGTGAGGCTGTAGGGAGCTGCAGGAAACACAAAGAGAGGGAGGGAGGAGGGCGAGTGTGTGTGTGTGTGTGTGTGTGTGTGTGTGTGTGTGTGTGTGTGTGTGTGTATGTGTGTGTGTGTGTACATAGGGCCAGAGAGAGTCGTTAGGATAATATGGTCCACAGTGAAGTGCATTATAATGAGGTCAGTGGTATTGGTGGAATATTTATATTGCACAATGTCAACCTCTGACACACACACACACACACACACACACACACACAACGCAACAAACTAATGATCCTCCAGATGCCCTCAACCCTCTGCTCACACACTGTACAGACGTACATTGAGCAGGACTGAGCATGTGCAGGAGCCGGGTCTCTGTTTTGATCAACAGATCGATTCACGCCGCTCACAATTTACGACGGTGACTTTGTAGAATCTCCGTCAGAGGCGAGGAACACTCGGGAGAAGCTGCTGAGGTTTGTGCTCTGTGACGAGACAACGCTGCTTTGTCCTTTTCCCTAATAGACCCGTTGTCTCAGATGTTTTAGGTGAATAGGAAATCTGTCTTTCTGTGACCTTCCTGCTTAATTTAGAGGACTTGTGCTTCCTGGAGCAGCGGGAGGACGTTAAGTTTTATGGGGGAGCAGTTAAAGTGTTTCTAGCAGTTGTTAGTGTATTGACATAGAGGAGAGAGTGTGTGTCGTGCTCAGTTTGAAACATCCTAGCCCTGTCTCCACCTGCTTTAAAAACAAGAGTAATAAAGCTGCGACCGGAGCATTTCAGCTCGGTTACAGCATTTCAGAGGCAGCGTGACGCTCGGAGAGAAGAGGAGACGGCGGGCGGAGAGCTGACAGGCTGATGAAATGCCAAGAGGAAAAGTTGAATAGTGTGTGCGCCTTGCGTCTGTCTGTGTGTGTGTGTGTGTGTGTGTGTGTGTGTGTGTTTGTGTGTGGAGCAGACAGGCCACCTCTTACTGTCAGGGTAGAAAGTCGACTGGGCACCGCTGGAGACGGGGATGTTTAGGAAAGCAGAGAGCCGGAGGATGAGGAGGAGGAGGAGGAGGAGGAGGAGGAGTTCAAGGACTCAACAGCTACTGAGGCTTAAAGTTACAAAATCTAATGATTTTCTGGAAATGTACTGGTTGGCATTCTTGAGATCTTTGGCCTCAGTTTACCTTTTTAAGTGACTGTGCTTTGTGCTTTACTTCAGTTGGAGCCAAAGTTGTGCCTCTGCTTCCTCAGATCAAGGCCTTAATCCAGATCCAGATCCAGGCTCTGCCCCGATGTGTCTCCCATCACCATCAGCCGCCACCTGGATTCTGCCTGAGCCAGGCCACATCCTGTCTGCGGTCGGTCAGATGGGGCAGCAGTCCGATCACAGCTGTGATTAAGATTCATTCAGCTGCTTTGGGGCGATTTAAGGAGCAAACTCTCCGTTGGTGGATCAGGTTTCCCCTCAGGATGAGCCTGACCTCAGGAAGACTCCTCACCTCCTCACCATGCATTATTGATCGCACACTATTGCAGCAAGAAATATGTAACCTTTTCTCAGGATGAATGTATGAAAACGCAAGAATATGAGCGTCCACAGCACCAAACCACACATATCTTACTGTATATATGGAAGTATTATGGTCTGTTAGTGTTTGATCGTGTGTGTGTGTAAGAATCTGTCAGCGGTGAGGAAATGAGAAGGCTCAGCTTTCCCACGACCTCATCTCAGTCACTGATTCCAGACTCCAGGAATCTGGCCAGCGACTGCAGGTGAGAGGATGGTGGCAGGCAACAGTTTCCATGGTTACAACTCAATTCCCTCCAACCAGTGAGCCAGGTGTTGGTGGGTGACTTTGGCGTGACCTTATGTTCCAGTTGGTTAGGTGGGTGTGTAGTGGATACACACACACACAAGCTGCACAGGGTGTGTGTGTGTGTGTGTGTGAACAGTGAGGCTAAGAAAGCATTGTACCCACTGGAGCACAGACAGGATTACTGACAGATTAAACAAAACAGCCCTCTGCTTGATGATGTGTTTGTGTAAAAACATACCTGGAGGCATCTGAGCCGAGCAGAGAGATAAAGAGTGTGTGTGGATGGATTTAAACTGTTTGTGTGTGTGTGTTCTGGCAACAATTCATTTAGCATGTGGAGACAAAGAGATTTAGACAGATGGGCTCTGTGTTTTTGCAGGAATGTGTCTTGTGTCTTTCTTCCATCAGAGGAAGACTCCATGAAGGGCGAGTGAAACATTTCCCCCGGTTTGATCTGTCAACACTCCCACTCTGCTGAATTGTTTATTCTCTATCCTAGCTGCATGAGTTATCATATTTTTGTTGTTACTGAGATGAATTTCCACAATAAATATCAGGTCTAATCAGATCAGAGTGTGTGTTTCTGCGTGCGTCTCAGTCTCGTATCTGTGTGCGATGATGTGAGAGGAGACAAAGAGCAGAACGGAGCGGCAGGCAGGGAAATGATGTCGCTCTTTGCCAGCGTGAGGATCAAGTAGATATCAAAGCTGTTAGTTGATTGGTGCTGCGTCACCGTGCTGCCAGTGTCGGTGTTCTTCTTCTTTGTGTTTGGTTTGGACACATTGTGCTGCGTTCAGGTGCTCATAGGAACGTGGTTAATACCAAATTCGGCAAGTGGAAGTTACAACGTCACTGTGTGAGAGATATTATGGGCCCAAACATGGCAGATATCATTACAATTAACTGCTGAATATGTAAATAGGCTTTATGCTACATTCGCAGACAACACAAATTGTCAAATCAAATCAAATCATTTAACAATTTGGTCCCAATGCACAATTATGATGCAGTAACATAAGAGAAGAAAGAAATAGCTGACATTTAACTTTATTTGATGGAACAAGAGCTGCATTCCTTTCACTTCTCATCTCAAACTGTCGAGCATGTTGACGTGCAAGTTAAACTTCGTCCCTATCAAATTCATTGAAACCTATTTTGTCACTAAAATAGACATAAAGGACAGAAGAGTCTCTCCTCTTCTCCCAGCACACTGACAATGAAGCAGAGAGTGCAGTCAGCTGATCTATTTGTTCCAAAAGCATCACCTGTCGCACACATCCATCCATGCTGTCATGTCAATGTCAACATCCTGTCATAATCGATACATAAAATAACGTTTATTGCTCCAGTTTGTGTTCCACAGATGCAAACCGCAGATATAAACCAACTTTTATCAAGAAAGAAATTAGCATTCCAAGTTAAAAGTGAACTCTTCCAGCGACATCCTGCGCCTGCAGCTGAAAACAAAGAGTATGAAGCAAAGACGCACAGCTGGAGGGCTGATATGAATCAACAAACACATAATGCAAAGCTTGGGAGAATTGTTAATGTCTTACTTTTGGATCAGGGAATTGCTTTAAGGCAAGGAAGTTTACAAAATTGTTGTTGTGATAAAAGATTCCATGACACAGCAAATGATGTGATCTGTTGGAGTGGGAATGGGAAATACATAGGAAAGTTTCTGTGAAGGTTCTCAGTCAAAGGCTTGAAGGTGTTTCCCCTCTCATGGATTGTTTAGTCCAGGGTTGTGGACTAAACAATCATTCCTCTTCTAATGAACATCGTTCAGCAGCAGAATGTCATTATACACAACTGACCACAGGGTCTCCAATCACTCTAACGACGATCACATCACAACCAGGAGGACTAATCAGGAGTATCAACGACCCTGACTACGACTCCAAGTCCAGTTGAAAAAGATGAACTTTCCTTGGAAATACCAAGTGTATAATTTAGAAATTGCAATTAAATGGACTTGGGATTGGGATTCTGGATGCTACATGACCCTACCAGTTGTTGGACCACTACCTGTTGCGTTTCTGTTCTGATTGTGGCAGGACAGACGAGGCCTGAATCGGAAGCTACTATGTGTTACAACCACAGGCGTCTGTCCACACCAGTAGGATTGTTTTGGTGGATAGTGTGTGTCTACGCTCACACATCACATATTGCCCACTTGCTTATCTATGTAAACGAGCCTTAAAAAAGAAAACACTCCATTATTGCATCATTGCACAAAGAGCTGTCCACTGAGAAAGCAGTAATTGCCTGTTTACGTTGTGCACAGTAGTGCTGGAGTGCAGAGCTGCATTTTTAAAGAGGAGCTCTAACAACAAGGCTATCAATCAAGTTTGTGTGTGTGTTTGTGATTGATTGTTCATGCACGTGTGTGTGTGTGTGTGTGTGTATGTAGCTGTGTGTATGTAGCTGTAGAGGAATCCCTCGCCTCTTCTTCTTCCTCTCAACATTTGAAGGTCATGGCTGTCTATTGTGGCTCGTTACACTAACAAGCACTCAGCTCCTTCCCCCGGGGCTCAGTGGATCCCGGGGGCTCAGTTTGGGCCAAGAAGTGTTTTAGTGTTCATGCAGAGGGATGAGGTGCTCTGTGTCTGTGCGCCGCTCATCACCCCATTCTTCAAATTCTAACCAGGTTTTTAAAAAGTCAGCAGCTTGAGGGGAAACATGAATCACCCGGGCTGTGACTCTTAACTGGGAGATTTAGAAAGAGATTAATGAACCTTTTGCATATGAATGTAGTCTTTATCCGTTTTGACTTGCTGTACAGGATTATGTACAAAATGTGCATAAATATGCATAATGCAGATTCTGATTAATTCTGAATGCATCATTTCCTCACATGAGCCTGGTTGCTGATGGAAATGTATACAATCCTGTATACAGCAGTGCAGAATGCATAATCAGGCTCTTCTTCTTTTGTGACCTCTAAAGCTTTCTGCACCTGCGCCAAAGTGAAAAAATAAATAAATAAGGGGATTAAAAAAAAAAGATTACATTTTGTTTTTCCACTTTTGACGCAATGCAAGTGTCCAACCAGCAGACGGCGCTGGAGCAACCACAAAGAGAACCAATGAGCAGCAAGGGCCAACGGCTAAACTGACGCGAAAAACGCTTCACCTTGTGTTTAAGTGTTCAACCAACTCTGTCCAACCTCAGTGAATCAATGCTAACAAGCTAACAAGAGAAAGTGCTGAGTCAGCGGCATTTAATATCTGCTAATATAATGCTAACCAACTAGCAGCTACACTAGGCTGCCAAGTCCACTAGCTTACTGCTAACAAAAGCAGCTACGCTAGGCTAAGCAGCCAGATTAGACCCCTATTTACTGATATTTTATGATGTCATTGCTTACTCATGGTCCCCAAAAGAGAGGAGAGGGAGATGAGGGTGTGAGGTGATGAGGAATGTGAAGACAAATAACAGTAGGGCGACATGAATGAGTGAGAATCAAAATGTGCCTATATGAGGTGTATTAGTAGGTTTCTCATCACAGTCAAGTTTGTAAATGGAGACTTTGAGTACAAGAATATATCCAGCATTGGGAGTTTGCAGCATCTCCTCTCTGTCCCCATCATGAGGTTCACTGATTGAACGAACACATGTAGATCCATGAACATGAGGCAGCTGACGTGTGGAATGGACTCCCATTAAATCCTTGGCTTGCTCGTTACTGGCTCATTTTCTTCTGGGCCGATCCCGCACCGTCCTTCAGCGCTTTTCCATCCTGAGTAATTGGACGGAGTGTGTTGGCGGGGGAGGAGTGTTGTGCTGGCTGCTCCCTCTGAGTCGCGCGGGGCCAAGAGCTGCTGCTGCGCCGTATCGAGTTGTGTAAAGAGCTGAAATCCAGCCAAACAAACGCTGAACTGTGGCTTTGCCCTTGGCACATAGTTACTGCTTTCATTATTTATCCCTCTGCCTTCCTTACCTACTGCCCAGAGCAGTCAGTTGATTAAGGCGATGGCCTCAGAAGCGATGTCCTTGGGACGTCACGACAAAATAAAGAATGGATATAAAGAAATGACTAACAACAGTTCGCCTTCTCCTACTTAAAGGGAAATGATGTTGACGGACCTTTACTGAGCGGTCCATTCAGGTTGTTGGGTCAAAGCTGTTATCCTCCATACTAACAAAACAAAAACAAGCACAATATTTGGTCTTATGTCACCACAACAACAATGAATCTTCCAACATTTGCTTATATTTGCATGGGAATCTTCCATCTGAAAAAAGGATGTAGGGAAATTCTTGCATTTTAAATGTTCTGAAGAAAGAAGAAGGGAACATCCAGCCCTCTAATTCTTCATAAACTTGCATGGATTTCTTGAATATTTTGAATTTGCAGTGTGAAAACCAATTGAATTCAAATGAAGTGTATAGTGTTATGTATATAATGTGCACATTCTGATGGAAATTCCTCTTCCTTAGGGACCAAACAAGTGTCTAATGTTGGCAGAAAAGACACTTTTGTTGCACTCTGTTCCCACTGTCTCAGTTACTAGGATTGCTGAGTTCTTTTTGTTTCTCTGCCTTCCTGAGCCACCTGGAGTATGAGAGCAAGAATAGCTCAGGCAGGTGGTTTGGTTGTCCCAGGACCAAAGTGGGTCCTTGTTTCTTGGGTGCAAGACAAAGTGAAGCTTGTGAGTTTGTGAACGTGTGCCTGCAGTGCACTTTTGTTCTATTTGAACTGGTTTCTCTGTGCTCTGTGTTGCTCTGCTGACATTTGTTTGGTGTTAAGAAAGCATTGAGGTCTGATTTCTGTCTCCTTTGTGTTTTGCAGTGATGCGGAGGAATCCCTTCGTGGTGGACGGCTGCTGTAGGAAAGGGTCTCGCAACGCACTGCAGGAGCTCTACAACCCCACAGAGGTAAGAGGCCTGCTTACACACCTGCTGTCTGTCTCTCTCTGTCTTACTTATTACGCAATCCTGGTAATTTAAATGTAACTGCATGACAGTTAATGCTGTTTGCAAATATGCCCTTTATTTGCATCCCTATTCCCAAATCTGGGATGCTGCTGGCTGGCTCTCTGTTGACTTTGACACATGCCACAGGGCCTGGATGTCAGAGTGACAACAACACACACACACACACACACACACACACACACACACACACACACACACACACACACACACACACACACACACACACACACACACACACACACACCGCCCCATGAAAACACCAGAGGACGACATTAACATAATGGACGTCCGTCTTGAGTCTGGTCCATCAGGCCTCAGGCTATAATCCAGCTTTCAGTCTCTCAACAATGAGAGCAGACAGGAAGGGACAAGAAAGGACAGGACTTGCTGCCCAGCCACTTGCTGCTCTCAAGGACAAATGATGATTCCACTGTCAGGCTTCATTTACTGTTTGGATATAAAGGAGAAAGCTGCCATCTGAGAACACGACATCAAATATAATCACACAAGCATCGGCATGACATTAAAGCATATTATGGGTTACAATTTTTAATGGCATTTCTTTAACAGACAGTTAATATTGAAGAGGTTGAATGGTAGAGAGAGAGATGAAGATGGTGACCAACATCCAAGCTGTGTGTGTGTGTGTGTGTGTGTGTGTGTGTGTGTGTGTGTGTGTGTGTGTGTGTGTGTGAGCTGCCAGCAGGACAGCCTTTGGTTAATGCTCACTGGCTACGTCTCTATAATAAAAAGACATCTGAACAGCATATGGTTATTTATAAGCCATGCTGCAATACACAATAGTTGTTTTGTCCAGATTTGACTGTAAAAGCATTTCATTCATGAGATCTGCTGCTGGAAACTCCAACCTTGAAGACAAACAGGAAGTAGAGTTTAGATTCATAATTAAAATTTAGCTTAGAGATTACTTAATTAGATTCAGTGTGTGTGTGTGTGTGTGTGTGTGTTTGTGTGTGTGTGTGTGTGTGTGTGTGTGTGTGTGTGTGTGTGTGTGTGTGTGTGTGTGTGTGTGTGTGTGTCCATTTGCTCAGTCACCATATAGTAATAATATGAACGTGGGTTTTAATCTGAGAATAATGTAAAGAATATAAATGTAACCTTTAAATAAAGCTTTGTTCAGCATTCACAGGTGGTTGTAGATAATAACCTAAGTAAATGTTGTCAGCCATACGCATTTAAGGTCAAATTAATTCATAAAACCACCAAAAAGGCCCTCCGAGGCTTCTCTCATTCGTCTTGCTCTCGTGCACTGAAGGCACCTGGCTGCCTGTGAGTGCATGGACAGCTGAGGAGGACAGAGAGGCGGGAGGACACTGCTGGAGGTGATACCATCACTCTGATTGATTGTCTCCTTTCTCCTCCTCCTCTGTTCTCTCATCACTGTCCTCTTCACTATCTATTACCTACTGTCGACCGGCCGCAGAGCCTGGTCCATCTTTCTTTTCACCTTTAACTGTCCTTTCTTATTGCCTCTCACCTGCCACTACTCTCCCTCTCTCCCCGTCTCTCCCTTCCATGCTTCTCATTGTAGGACTTTCACACACTCTTTCTTTCTCCAAGCAATTTATCATCGTGGAGCTTTCAAAGGCATAACGGGAGGCTTTAATCGGTTTTGGACAGCTAAGATTAGCCCGGGTGCACGTGGACGAGCCGTCTGTTACTTTTCCATGGAGGATTTTTCCACACGTTCTCACTCATGTGAAGTCCCATTGATATATCTGTGTGTGCATAGAGAAGGTGTTATTGCAGCTCAAGTAAACTTTAGCAGGGTGCCTGGGGTTAGTGGTCAGGAGAGATGGTGTGTGTGTGTGTGTGTGTGTGTGTGTGTGTGTGTGTGTGTGTGTGTGTGTGTGTGCCTGTGTGTACTTCTACGCCTGCCCTTCTACATTTGAATTATAGACCTTGGGAGTGAGGACATTCTTTAAATAGTTTTGTAAGTTTATGCTTCTGCACCGTCTCCTTTGATGACTTCCGATTTAGAGCTTAAAGATCTAAGGTCAAGGCGAAGTTTAGAGTAGCTGTAATAAACTGTGTACTGAATTAAATAAACAACTTTTGAATTTAATGCTATGATCAACATATTGATATGACGATCACCTCAGCTTTGTTGGAGGCGTTCAGCATCCTGTTGGCTGAGTGACAGAAGTGTCCAAGGGACAGGAAACGTGAAGGTGCTCTCAGCTGTTAAGTCGCCTTAATTGATATGTGGCCAATATTGTTAAGCAAATGGAAGAGAAAAGTCATTAAGCAACGTTTTGGACAATACTGTGGCATGGAAGCTTTTAGTTTACAGGTCAGCTGAGTCATCACAAGAAAAGATCATGCAACTAACGGGCAGGGATATTATGAGTTTGGTTCATTACAGACTGAATACTAAAGTGTCACATTGTATCAGGGCTCAATTCTGTATGAAAGGTCTCCACCTCCGAACAGCAGGCACAAGTTAGTGAAGGTGTATTAAAGCTGTCTGCATTTTGTCACAAACTCTAAAGAAGAAGAAGAAGAAGAAGAAACTTTATTGGGTCAAATCTCATGCAAACACGTCAATCTGAAATGTGTCTTGTGTGCCCCTCTTACACACACACACACACACATGGTTTACACAGAGGGGTCAGCGCAGGGCAGCTATGAAACTTCGCCCCTGGAGCAGTTTTGGGGGTTCGATGCCTTGCTCAAGGGCACCTCGGCAGAGCCCTGGAGGCAAACTGGCAACTCTCCAGCTGCCAGGCCACTTTCTTGCTCCATTCAGGACTCGAACCGGCGACCCTCCCTATGGACTGACCTTCTGCCGCCCCGGGACTGAAACAAACTTTTGCAGTGATGAATCTGTATTTTCATAAATAATATACGACTGCGAATCCAGGTTCAGTTCAATTTACATAAACAGTAGGTTGAGAATTTTTGAGCGATCCTGCAAACAAACAAACGGTGCAGGCAGAAACAGAACCCCCTCACTGTACACATCATCCCTCTCTCTTGTGTGTGTATGCGGTTCAGACCTCCGCGGCTCGGCTCTTGATGTGCTCATGCAGCCTCGCTTCAGTGGCTCCCGCTTCATTTCACAGCAGCTTGTGTGTGTGTGTTCTTGTGTTCTTGTGTTCTTGTGTTCTTGTGTTCTTGTGTTCTTGTGTTTTTTGTGTTCGCTGCTGAATTGCAACTCCGCCTCAGCATTAATTCCACCAACTGTGAAAAAGAACAGGTTAGTCATCGCCGGGCCTCAGTCTCTGCAATCCCCGAGAGGAAAGTGTGTTTTTCACACCTGGTGATGAAAATATCCTGACAGTGACATTTGCAGAAAAAGCTTAAATCCACCACAGCTCCCAAAATGTATTCAGACGTTTTAGATTTAATCTTGCAAACAGGTGGTGCAGCATTGGGAAGAAAGTAACAGGGAGCAGGTTTGAGCTTTTAAATCCTCTCTGGTGTTCCACTTTACTGTACACATGCTCTATAAAGCTGAGATCTGCGTCCTCCGGGCCCAAACTCTGTTCATTAATCATGCTGAAAATGGGAGTCAGCTGATTTTCCAAACACGCTCCACTTACAGAGCGGACGGTTTGATGTGGTCAGACATCTAAACCCAGGAAGGGAAACTTGTTCCTCTTATGTTCCTGCAGAGTTATAATCTTTCCTCCGCATGGAAATTACTTTTTCCCTTCCTGCCAGTGAGCACAGGCCGGCCCACAGAGGCCAGTGGCACCGTCGCCGCGACGACTGGTGAAGAGGATCCGTCTGCCTTTGTGTAGATTTCTCATGCAGGTCTTGCTGGTAGTGGGTGTGTGGACAGGCACTGATGACTAAAGGCTAATGTGAGCGCTAATGGAACGCCTCTGTAATGACAAAGTGTTTTTATATTTATGTCTGTGGATGTCTTTGTGATCTATCTCTATTCAGGAGGTAGAAACATTACAGCAGGGCATTTTAGTGATCAGCACCTCCTGAGGTTTTTTAAGATTCCAATTAAGACTCCAGGTAAGGGAAGATGTAAGATGCGTCGTACGTACACGGGCATCAATATGTTACACTTAAAAGAAACCTCAACCTGATGAGGACGCTGCATCAGACTTTGCATTAGTGAGCTGAGATGTTTCTTAGTTCTAATCAGGAAGTCTCCTGGACGCCTTTAAGGGGAAGGACCCCCAGTGCGTCCATCTGGGAAAGAACAGGACAGCGTGGAGGCAGGGACATCTGTTTAAGATGGAGGGATGGATGTGTGGAGGAATAGAAATGAGACTTAAAGGCACAGGATTGATCCTAGGTGATATTACCTGTCTAGACTCTTACAGCAGCTACCGGTGTGTGTGTGTAAATGCTTATATATCTATACAGTATGTCTGTACACTGTGTGTGTGTGCATGTGTGTGCCTGCACCCCCTCTGGCCTGCCATCCTTCTCTAGAAGGGGCAAGATTATGCAGGATTACAGCATCAGAGGCTGGCACAGACATGAAAGAGACGTTACACCTTTCACCCACAGTAAAGAAGCCCAAGCAGCTGCTGTGTTGTTCTGCTATAAAACCCTCAGCCCACAGAGGAGCCATATGCTGCGGTGTGAGTTTAAGGGGACTTTGTGTGCCTGTGTGTGTGTGTGTGCATGTGTGTGTGCGTGTGCGGGGAGCTGGATAACTCATACTGGGTTTAAAGAAAAAAGGGATTTAGAGCGGGCGGTCGCTGTCTGTTTACGTCTCTCTGGAGGCTGTGTGTGATACAGACTGAAGAAAGGAGATGAGAAAGAATGAGACAAAGGGACTTATGAAGAAGAGCTCTCCGTTTTTCTGTCTGTGAAGACGACACGTAGAGAGACGCAACAGTGGAGAGTAGAAGCTCAGAAAGCATACGGATATTACAGCAAGACAATTACCCCGAGATCTGGATCAGCCTCTGTTGTTCTGAATGTAAAAGGATCACGACATGAAGGAGGCACAGCGTCTCTGACTCACACCTGTCACTGCCACCGCCTGGTTTGAGAGACGGCTGTCAGATGAAAATGCTGATCACATTTTGATCCCAAGAGAAGAGACATAAAACTGTGATACATCTACAAATCCTTTTCACCAGCCGAACTGTGATCCAACCATCTATTCTCTATACCCGGGTGATGTCCTGATCAAGGTGACAGGGGGACTGGAGCCTTTGTGGCAGTTGTCATTGGTTGCCGTTCCATCACAGAGACGGATAAACTAATTCACACACACACACACCTGCAAGCCTGTGGAGGTGGGGAAAGAGAGAGAGAGAGAGAGAGAGAGAGAGAGAGAGAGGGAGGGTCAGATTGGACCCTGGACCCTCTGGCTGTGAGGCATCAGGACTGACCCACCTCCCATACTGTCACTTCCATTTAAATTCATCTAATAGTGAGACACTGATATTTAAATTTGAGCATGGGAGAATCATCATGACTTGGCTTTGATTTTGGCTTTGGCCGCAGCTTGAGGCCTGCAGGGTTGTGGAGGAGGACGGTTCCAGTTTTAGTCTGGGTCATTGAGTAGAGAGGGTTCATTAGTGAACGCCCATCAAGAGACTTACAGTGGACTCAGCAACACTGGCTGAACTTTCTCCATACTTAAGGTCCAAATAAGGCAATACAGCCGTTTTAAAATGTCATCTAAGATAAGATAAGATGAAATAAAAGTTTATTATCCCGAGGGAAATGACTGTGCAACAGTTTCAGTAGAGTGGAGAAGGAAACCAAGAATCATCTCTAGTGCACAAACTACAAGCGTGCAACAATGCATGCAAGACAACAAAAGCACACACAATAAGGGGAACAAAGTACATAACAAAGGGTACAAAGTGCAGAGTGTGCATCTGGCTAAACACCACAACTAGACTGACATCGGCTTAGATTGAGAATAACTTAGATGATGTGATTGAACATTTACTTTACTCTGGGATATAAAAGTAGAACCATGTCTTCCTTCTTCTTCCTCTCCTGCTTCTTCTGCATCTCAGAGGGTGAACGCAGCATGCAGAGGGTACAAAGAGGGTCCAGGCTCCTTCAAGCTGACACAGACTTTGATGCCTCTGAAGGGAAAGTCAGCGCACTTAGTCATTATCTTGTCTCCTAGTGCTATAATTATGTCTCCTCTTTTGCTGTTTGGAGTTTTGTGTCTGAAACGATGCACGCAGGTCTACAGCAGCTCAGGATCACACACACACACACACACACACACACACACACACACACACACACACACACACACACACACACAGTCAATGTTAATGGTTGTGGATCAATAGGAATTAGCTGTGAGTGTGTATGGCAGGTTTGCAGGGATCAGTCATGGTTCTCCTGCGTGGAGCTCAGGTTACAGGTTTGATGCTGGCTGGCGTGGGACAGAGCGAGGCCGGCTTACCCAGGCGCTACAAAGCCCGGAGAGCTCACCTACGTTTGTGCTGCGCGTGTGTTTGTGTGTTGTGGATACACACACTTCAAACAGGCATCAAACATTCAAAACAAGGATACGGCTCCAAGCCCAACAGCACGTAACATTTATTTATTCTGTACTCTAGATTGGATACATGTCAGTATGAAGACATGAAGCAGTTTGAGAGGTTGTTTATTTCTGAAGCCAGATTTGTGATCCAACCTTCCTCAAGCTATTTTTTCAAGGTGCTCTTCTGATTGAAATCAACACGATGTGCGCGTTGGAGTGTTTTATGAACTTTCACAGCAGCTGACACCTAATAAGTTTTGGAATTCAGACCACAACCAGACACTAATAAAGCACACACTAGTGAAATGTTTACAATGGTCAGTTAACAGCCGCTTATGGTGAGGAGAGGCGGGCAGGTTTAACAGACTGCAAACCTCCAAACACAATAAGATAAACCACACACACACACACGCGCACGCACATGCACACGCACACACACACACGCACACACACATACTGGCAATCACTGACTGATGTTGAATTATTCTTGAAGAGTGAATGTGTGGTAATCAGGATTATATGACAGCAACATTATGAAATTAATGCAATATTGTTTCTAATCAGTAATCGATGCTTCGGGTCATTTTGGATTATAACAGAAAGCTAACCATTATTAATGAAGCATCAAATTATCCATATGTTTGTTAACTGTGTGTGTGTGTGTGTGTGTGTGCGTGTGTGCGTGTGTGCGTGTGTTTGTGTGTGTGTGTGTGTGTGTGTGTGTGTGTGTGTGTGTGTGCCCATGTTGTGGTTCTGCTTGCCCCTGGCACACACCCTGTGTCCATTCACTGCCCATGCATAAAATCATGAATTAGTAGATTCAGTGCCTTAAAGGTTCCTTGTTTGCTTTGTGGGAGTGTTTACAGGTTAGAAAATCTCACTTCTGACTAAAGTTACAAGTTTAAATTCCTCCACTGTACCTAAAAGCAAGTGAGAGATATTTTTCTGTTATGCCAACGGATACTTGTGCAGATTAAGTAGCTGTGTATATTTGCATTGCGTGTTTGAATGCTTGTTCTGAACGGCTGAAGGCTGAGACTTGTGTGTGTGTGTGTTTGACTGACTGACTGACAAACATGACGCAGGTGAGAGACACCACACAAACACCTTGAACAGCTTTTTCTATTGCCAACCTCTAATAAATCCAATTATCACGTCAAGAAATTGGCTTATGAGACTTTCAAATCAAGCTTAATGGTTCATAACCTTCAAACTCTTCGAACTTCAGCCCAAGGTGAAATTTAACCGAGTTGTGAATGTTTAGTTCTGCCATATCAGGCGTTAAATCAGGCCAGGAAGACATATTCTGCACTATATTTGAAAGTTAGGATTCTTCCCCTTGGTCTGTAAATGGAATCTGTGAAGTTTGTTGGAAAAACACAAATCCAGCTTCTGCAATGTTTCCAGCCACTCAGTCTGTCATTTTAGAGAAGGAGATGTTTTGGGTGTTGACAGTAAACAAATGAGCGGTGGTGTCCAACCACCTTTTACAGTGAGGATCTTGGCGCTGACTGAACATAACAGAGGCTTTTACATGCAACTCACACATATCTTTCCTTTTTGTAGGGTGTGCTTGGGCAAACCTTTCTGATCAATTAGAAACGTGTGATTTTGAGGTGAGGTTTTGCAGAAGTGTGGAACAACAACAACATGAGAGTGCTTGCATAGTGGTCAAACTGGTCTGTGAGTGGTGATGGGCTGGACTGGCAGGCTGGTTGTGCTGAGCAGGAGGTAGATTCAACTTCTCCAGACAGATATAAGTGGATGTCGGGTGCATGGATGCGACAGGACACAAGATGTCATTTTTGGATGGCCACTGCAATAATACACTTATTAATAATACTGCAGTAATTATTTTTATTTTTATTTTTATTTTTATTTTTATCTTTGTTTTTTTTTGTTTTTTTATTTTATTTTATTTTTTTTATTTTTATTTTTTATTTTTATTTTTTTTAATTTTTGTTGTTGTTAGTAGTTGTAGTATATCACTTAATTATTAAATTATTATTATTCCTGGTAGTCTTGTAAAGTTCCTGTCAGGTGGAACATTAAACCACAGTGAAGATCATCTAGAACATCAAGCATACATCACACCATCACCTCTGCTGTTTTAGAGCCCCAAAAACAAAGTAACCATTATAATTTCTCCAGTTTGTGTGTCCTAGAGTTTTATAGCTAAATGATTCCATGTGGCCCCAAGGAGCCCAATATGACTTTAAATGCCTTCATAGTTTCATTGACACACTGAACCCACAGGCTGCCATTGAGCTGTACAGTTAAGCCCCAATATATCCAAAGGTGCTCAGTGGCCACAGGTGGAGGTTTGTGTTATATTTGGCTTTTTCCAAGTGGGAAAGTGTAAAACAGTATGAATATGAAGCAGAGCGTTCTAGTAAAAGAGAATGTTCTCAGTCAGGATTCTCTGGATAAATATAGGTAGAAAGGTGACATTTCCTCGGCTCATTTCCATGTAGCAGACAGGGCAGGTGAGCGGAGAACAGCGTGTTCGCCAACCAAGACTCCCTCTGCTGGTCTGGCCTCCCATAAATGACATTATGGAAACTTAATGGGCCACAGGCATCAGTGGAAAGGATGAATCCGCCTCATAAACTGTCATTATTGTCAAGGTTTTATAGTGCAATGCCGTAGGGCCTCATCTTGTTGGCTTTTACAGAGACTCAGGTGGAGCGTAGCACATTACACAGCTGAAAATCAGGTGAGTGTGTGTGTGTGTGTGTGTGTGTCTTTGTGTATGTGTGTGTTGGTACAGTTGTGCAACACTGGCAGCTTTATTCCTGCCTGGTGTATGAATGCCAGTCTGTAAGCAAAGAGGGTCAGAGAGACAGACTGGCCTCAGTGCTCAGTGTGTGTGTGTGTGTGTGTGTGAGAGAGAGAGAGAGAGAGAGAGAGCAGTGCCTTAATGATTCTTGTTGATCTCGGTTATGAGGGAAGAACAAAGGCAGAAGTTGAGACCTGGAAGTTTTGCAGCAAGCACGACTCCAATATTACTGAAATTAAACCAGTAGGGGGAAATTCTGTAACAGCACTTTCTACTTTTCACTTCACTCAATTTGGACCTGAGGGGGAGAAATTCAAAGCAATTCCCATCGACAGCGATTTCATCCTATTTCATGTGCTTCCTTCCATTTCTAAGTCCTCTACAGCCATAAGAGTGCACAGAGTGTAGGGACAGAGCTGGAACGGTGATAATGAATAGAGCTCTGAGATTAATTGCACAAACATCTTAACAGCATTACTGAGTGCCGCCGCTTCCAAAATTGCAAGAGGAAGCTGTTTCTTTATTTGAGGGAAATATGTTTAATGCTTTGTGGAGTCCCTGGGCAACAACTCGAGACGCACAAGTATCTCATTTTCTTCACAACATGGTTTTAAAAGTTCTGAGGAATAAATTGTCTGTAGAAAGATGTTCTCCCATGTGTACAGTCCGGCTTGTTGCATCAGCAGAAATATAGCAATATTATTTTGTGTGGATATGTTAGAGGCCTAATGCAGATAAGCCCTGCTGGGGAAATGAAGACGTGAAATATGGAAATGTTTGACACATTTTCTAAACAAATATGCAGCTTCAACACCGTGAACGCAGCTTCTTTGGCAGGCTGGTTAGGCTGAGCAGGAAGTAGATTCAATTTCTCCAGACAGACATAAATGGATTTCGGGTGTTTGGGGACAACATGACACAAAGTGGAATTTTTGGATGGTCACTGTAAAAATACATTTTTTTTTTCATTATTATTTTTTTCATTATTTTCATTTTATTTTAATGTTATATATTTTTTATTTTATTTTTTATTTATTTATTGATGAAGACGTGAAATATGGAAATGTTTGACACATTTTCTAAACAAATATGCAGCTTCAACACCATGAAAGCAGCTTCTCCTAACAACTCTACATTGTGTTCCTGACATGAGTACACAATGAAAATCAACAACTGATAAATGGCGTATTTGCTGCTTTTTCTAAATTTGCCAATACTGTTACATTCATAGCCAATAATGCAACACAAGGAGAGCGCATCACCTCACGCCCACGAATGAGCATTCACAGTTAAATCAATGCACAGTGCAGCAGTGTGTGTGTGTGTGTGTGTGTGTGCGCTGAAGCAGCTCGAGCTCAAACGTGTCTGACACAAAGGACTGAGGCGCTGCTGGGATCGTTTCAATCAGGCTCCATCAAACTAAATTGACTTTATTGTGTGAAGCCACTTTTCTTCATCAGTGTGACTTTATGACTTTTGCCAGCTTTTATTTGATGTTGACCTTGCTTGTTCATGTCCACAGGGGATTAGTGTGGTAATGTGCAAGCAAACAGGCTGGTAATGCTATCTGCTGGCCATGGGAACAGCTTGACATGTCCTCAGGTCAGTGACCTCTATCACGGCATTCTCTGAGATTGCATCGACATATCTCCGCTCCCATCTCCTCCTCCTCCTCCTCCTCCTCCTCCTCTCGCTCTCTTATCCTTTCTTCAACACCACATGAGAGACTGAGATGCTTGAAGAGGAGATGATGGCAGAAACTAATCCTGTGGAAAGTATAAAAGATAAGGAGAGGTAAATGGAGGCACTGCACAAGATGACAAGATTCCCTCCCTTGTCTCTTTCCATGTTAATTACAGCGCTTGTCGTCCTCTGGGATGCGGAGCTGCGTGGTGTGAAATTTGTGTGAATCACAGCTTGGATGTTTTTGAGTGGATAAAAAAAAGAGAGATTTGCATCAACAAAGAGCTCAGCACTGTTTCCCCTTCATGTCTGCTTGCCAGGAATATTTTTTGAGTGGATAGGAGACAAAGAGGGAGTGAGAGGGAGGGAGGGATGGAAAATGAGGCTTTGTGTCACCGGCTTCTTAGCTCAGGCTTTGTTGGGGGGTTAGATGCTTGTCGGGGTGTGGAACCAAATGGTGGAGTGGTTACATACAACTTCACTGCATTCAAGACTGTATGGAACTACACATTTGGTCCTTTTCAAAGTTTCCTCCAGCACCCCTGCAACCCTGGAAGGATGAGTGTGTATAGACAGAATGGATGGATATTTTATCAAAAAGAGACATAGAGTATATCAATAATAAAAACCTAACATTTATAGGTGTGGATGTGAAGTTTGATCGGACCAAAAGGTGATAAAAGGCCAACAGGCAAACTCCTGTTGCATCAATAATTCAGATTTTACAAACGGAAAAAATCTGGCTTTGCTGGATGTTCCATCTCCAAGTTGTAAAATGTGGATTTCGCAATTTCCAATACCCCTCGAACGCAACATGAAACCACCACCCTAATCAGAAAAAAGAGTAAACTTTTATTGACGTATAAAGCATTTGTACAGACAGCATACAGTCTGTCAGAATAACACCAGAAATCATTGTGATACTACAAACCAGAGAGCTCAGAGTTGTGTGTTGCACTGCTGATGGTATCCTGACATCTGAGGAGCAATGAATGCACTTCTGGAGCGTTGAGTTTCATTGGGAAAACAAAAAGAGTTGTCAGCAGCGTATATACAGTATATACTACACCTGCACATCAAAGACTCTCCCAATCTTTTGATTTTTCCAGGAGCAGAGAGCAAACATCCCTGTTGGGTGAATTCCCACTGGAACGTCCACTAATGGAGCCGAACTGGAAACTAACAGAGTATGAAACATGTATGAAACATGCCTATTACAGACGACGGCATGTGTGTGAGCATTACTGGCTGTCATAAGCGCTTCGCCCTGGTATTTCCCTGCTGGACAATTGGTTTGTAACCCATCATAGAGCTGCATTTGTGTGTTGTCATCAGATATGAAGGTGTACAAATCGCTTTCCTCCCGTGGAATTAGAATAAGCCGCACACGTGATGACGCTCTCTGGGTGAGATGACTTCAAAGAGGAACACATACGAGCCTCTTTAGTCAGGCTGTCTTCATGTGAGACGCATGGCGGCGGTCCTCAGGTTGAGCTTATTTCAGGATCTGTCCCTCGTTCTCTCTCAGTCATGGCTGGTGTAGCGCTGAATGGCCACACTTGTTGTGAGTGGAATAGAGTGGTACAGATGCGGGCTGTGGTATGATCCAATTATGATTCTGCGAGGAAACGGCCCTGGTGGGGGAATTCAGACCCAGCGGAAAAATAATCAAGATGAAGAAAACATTCCTGCTCCTCCGACGTAAAGCCCCCGGGCTGAACCCTCCTCTTCCTCTGCACCTCCTCCCCATCCTGCAGGCACAATCCGCCTATCACAGTGTGGTGAATATGAGATATGTCCTCAGATGAATAATTGCTGACTGAGTGTGAGCACAGCGAACACTGAATGTGTGTTATAACCTCCACTATCATCATTTGCCCTCATATGTGGGGACTGCTCTCTAATCGTAGCCTGTGGATCCACCAGAGTAAGAGAGGGAGATAGAGTCTGTGAAGAGATAATAATGATGATAATAAACAGTCTGCTCTGTTATCTGTCTGACAGTTTGGACATCTTTCTCTCTCTTTATCTCTCTCTGATTCGCTTTCTCGCCTAGAATCCATTTTAATTGTTTCTCTTATGTTGGCTCAGAACTCACTAGTTCTCAGTACCAGCAGTTTGTATTGTACTCTGTGGAGAACTGGGGGTTTCTCTGGCGTACCTGCACTTCTCATAAGCACCCGATACTCCAATGTGCGTTATTCAACTATTATTCAACTTCTTTCCCCACTGGTATTTCAATTTGGCTAAACCACATTTCCCAGGATGTCACCCTGGTTGTCCACTAAGATTTTTGTGCTCTTTGGTTTCTCAATTTTAGCAAGTTGAGCTGTTATGGCCACAGCTTTGTCTCCAAAAAAGTTAGCAAACACGAAACTGAAAGTGAGTCACATCCCACCAAAACCACAATAAATGAAAGTGGACTCTATCAACTACAGCAAGCTAATGTTGTTGTTAGCATTACAACACTACTTGTAGCACCACGGAACAAGTTACAGAGGTCGGTGTGACTGTGTCTGTTCAACTCAGCAGTGTTTGACGTAAGGGAACTTAACAGACTGACAAGGTTATTGTCTCTAACCCGACTTCAGTTTACTGTGAAACTGTAAAACCATTTGACATTAAGTTTGTTGCTTCTCTCTCCCTCTGATCAGCCGGAGTTGTCCGGGGCAGCGGTCCTCCACCAGGCCAGGAGGGATCAGGTAGCAGATGCGTGTCGGGTCTACAGCGCGTCCAGCCGTAAGCGTAGAGTTCTGACACCTGCGGACCTCAAGCATCTTGTGGTGGATGAGGACCACGAGCTCATCTACTGCTATGTCCCCAAGGTGGCCTGTACCAACTGGAAACGTGTCATGATGGTGCTCACGGGCAGAGGCAAATACAGGTTGGTATGGGCCGGACTGATGTGGAAGTTCACCTTGGCTCTGTAGAGATCTCATAACAGAAAGGTCTTGATGAGTTCTAGTTGTTGATGTGCTCTGATTTATTTCTCTGTCTCTTTTCCACAGTGATCCGATGGAAATCCCTTCCAATGAGGCCCATGTTCCCTCCAACCTGAAGACACTGAACCAGTACAGTATCGCAGAAATCAACCACCGCCTCAAGAACTACCTCAAGTTCCTCTTTGTCCGCGAACCCTTCGAGAGGCTGGTGTCCGCCTATCGCAACAAGTTCACCCTCAAATACAACTCCTCCTTTCACAAGCGCTTTGGCACTCGCATCGTCCGGCGCTACCGCAAGAACGCCACCCAGGATGCCTTGATCAACGGTGCGGACGTCAAATTCAAAGAGTTTGCTGAATACCTGGTGGACCCGGCGACGCAGCGCGACGGCCCCCTCAATGAGCACTGGCAGACCGTCTACCAGCTCTGCCACCCGTGTCATATCCACTATGACCTCGTAGGCAAGTATGAAACACTGGAGGAGGATGCTAACTATGTGCTCCGGCTGGTGGGCGTCGGCGACTCCTTGCGCTTTCCCAGCTACGCTAAGTCCACTCGCACCACAGATGCCATGACGGCTCAGTTTTTCAGCAATATCAGCACTGAGCAGCAGATCCAGCTCTACCAACTCTACAAACTGGACTTCCACATGTTCAACTACTCCACACCCGGCTACCTGCGGCTGGACTAAAGGAGGACAGAGCCGGGACTCTGGAGATGGCTGCCTTGTCCGAGGAAAGGCAACAAAATGAGTGAAGGCAGGGTTTTTTTGGAAGCAAACTTGATTTTAAAAACTGGCGTTCTTTGCAGGGGTGGGATCTGGATTAGACATGAGTAAGGAAACAAAGGTATTGGGTGCTTCTCTTGGTATAAGGGTGAGGCTTTGTTATCAGCACTGGGTGATACCTGAGAGAGCACAGAGCAGCCGACTACATGGACTGACAGAATGCACAGACTAAGGGTGTGAGTGAAGCAGGTCTTCAGGGTGTTCTAAAGGGGAACTTAACCTCGGAGGATAGACTTAAAGAAGGATTCTCTGATGACGTCCCCTAAATGTTTAACAAACTGCAAATCAGGCTGCTTCGGATTCTGCAAAGCAAACAGTGGCCTCGCACGTGCCCTGACCCCATTGCATTGTGGGAGCTAAGCTTATCTCCCCCTGCCCCCAATCAATGCAGAATCTCCGTCAAATTGTAAAAAAAAAAAAAACTCCAACATATCCTGCCCTTCACTGCGCTGTCATGGTGATCTGTGTGTGTCAGTAAACGTCACCCTTGCCCTCATTGGATTCATAAACCTCAGAGGGAAACCGGCTCATTGCTGACTCAAGGACGCCTCATGACAGATGGCTACTGACTTCACTCTCTTAACAAAACAAATGATCTGTCTCTGACCTAAATCATTCTAATGTTGGCAACAGGGACCTCTTGCTTTAGAGCCCAAGGACCCGGTGAAATGGGACGCTCCCCCCGCAACAGAGAATTATGAACGTGCTAAATAAATCGTTGCCTGTAACACGGAGCGCTCTTTCCACCTGGATGTGCTCAGAAACTTACAGATGTCCTCTAATGAGTGCGTCAGGTCAAGTCTTTTGGAGTTGCTGCTGAGCTGACTGTGAGTAAAAGAAAAGTGATGGCCCATGTGGTTGTGGAAGGGTTAAAGGCACTGGATCTCATAACTCCACCCCCATCCCGTCCCCACACAGGGGCTCAGCGGACACACACCCCGGGGCCACGCCCACAAAGCCCCTGCTTGGACGACCAAACATGTCTTTTAAGTAAATTTAAATTTTCTTTTTTTCATGTATGTTTTTTATTTGTTTGCCTTATGTATTGTTGCTGCGAGCAGCAATAACAAATAAAGTTTATTTAATTTGCTCTGTTTGAAATAAGAGGAAAGATTTAATATGTTGTGTTTTCGGGCCGAAGAACATTTAAGGACATTTTAAAAATTGAATTGATATTTTTTAGATTTTATTTATCATGTTGACTTTGACTCTTCTCCCTGCCTCTTTCTTCTACACGATCAGTGTTTCTGAAGTGTGTACGGTACATTGGAGCTCCATGGCTTTGTCCCTCTGTGACGGAGATCAGCACAGATTTAGGAGTGATTTTCCATTTCCTGTTGTTTGTTGGCAAAAATCTGTCTCGGTGTTCACTTTTGAGTGCACAGAGAGTAAACTAAGATCCCCTCCTTCCAACCAGAACAAGAGAAGAGCTGCTGTACTTAGTGTACATATCTGCAGTGTCCACATCATACAATCACAATCTGCTACTGCGATGTGATGAAGGCGTGCAGCACTAAGCAATGTCAAGGTTAATAACCCATCATGCTGTGAAATGGTTTCCAGGCTGTTGTGTAAGCAGTATTACGTGAAGATGGGAGAGAGAGAGCGAGAGGAGAGAGAGGAGAGGAGAGAGGAGAGAGGTCTTTATCATTCTCAGCCACTCAGGCATCAAAGTGAGCGAGAAATTTATTCTGAAAGCAGAATCTCTTTGCACATGACTTCTGAAGTGCAGCCTGAATATTTTTCTTTTTGCATCATATACCTGTGTGTGTGTATGTGTGTGTGTGTCTGTGTGTGTGTGTGTGTCTGGTCCAATTAGTCAAGGGTTCCTTTCATTCCGGCAGCTCTGAACAATGCAATCGGAGCAAAAACAACCACACTCAGATCCTTCTGAAGAGGCAGTCTCAGTTAGAATGAACTGGAATTCTTTGTTTGTGGTAGGAACATGATCTGAACGACTCAGCAGCAGCTACAAGACAATCTACTGAACTATTGATTGATCTACAAGCAATGTTAATGAAACTCCTCTTTTGCTTAACCAAAGCAAATCAAACTGCATCTTCTAATTAGGAAACACTTGTTAGGAAACTGAAGCTTAGCATGTGGTTGGATATGTTCAATCTGCCTCCATTGGTTCCACAAGTTCTTATGAACATTGTAAGACAGTTTGAAAGGAATTGTAACATGTTAACCATTAAGTTCATCTCCAAATAGCTTGATAGATAATAACATTGGTCTGGGTTTGGGTTTCAGCCCTGATAGTTGGCGTCACTGTCCACAGTGTTCGTCTCATGTAGGTTATGAATAATGTTATGTCTGTACGAGTGTGTGTGTGTGTGTGTGTGTGTGTGTGTGTGTGTGTGTGTAGGAGAGGTATAATGAAAGAACAGTGTAGTTTTCTTATTTTCTTCTTCTTCTTTTTTTACCATCCCACACACACACACACACATCTGGCTTTAATAAAGAAGGAAAGCTACCGTCTTGGTCCGTAGCCCCAGTCACCGAGCTCCTGGAGAAACAATGGCTGTATTCTTAGCACGGCCTCCTCCTGGGTTAGGTAGACCACAATTCCCACACAGCCTCAGCTTGAACATTAGCACTCGTGCTGATGTGGATGCCACGCAGCATCTTACTCAGCAGGCACGGGCAGCACCGACTGAGCTGAGGCTTAAACCGCTCATTTAGCCACAGAATGGAGGAGAAACAATGCACAGAGGACCTCTGAGGAGTTTCAGAGGTCTCTCTTCTCCTTCGCTCTCCTCACAACAAAAGTGGCCACAAAAATAAAATTAAACAACGAAGTTGTGTTAATGATCCCTGCAGGAGCGGAGCAGCCAGCTTAAACAAACAGAGCTGGTTAAGTTCCCCACAGGGACCCGGCTCACACAGAGGCTCTGGACTCCACTGCCCCCCAAAACAAACGCACATATTTCAGGCCCTTTTTGTCTCTTAGGCTGAAATGCAGAAACCCGGTTTGGTCCAATGTCCAGCTGCTTTAATGTTCTGGTGCGCTTCTGTTTGAGTCAAGCTGTCGTGTGTGTGGATGTTTATTTTCAACGACGTCTATTGTTGGACTGAATTATATAAATGCTGTTTTGCTGAAGTCTAACATATCAGGTATCAAGCTTCTCCTCTCAAGCTCTCATTTGTATTTGCACAACTTTCTCATATAAATTGTGTAACATCTGTCATTACTTTGTGTCAGGGAGTTCTGCCATAGACGGGAAAGGATTTCAAAATTGTCTTGGAACCAAAAGCACAGTATTTAAAGAAGTCTATCATATGTTTGTCCACTGGGACTCTGATGTGATCTGGTGTCGTCAGCACAGAGGGACAAAGCCTGGAGAGTGTTCATGTTACGCTTCACTGTCCTCCTCCTGCCTGTGGGGGCTTATTTATATTGTTCTGCCACACACTCACACTCACAGCCACAAGTCTTTAGTTTTTGTCCATAGTACAGCATAGATCTGTACATCTCCAACATGATGTCATTCAGCTGGGTGTTGTTTTGGAGCTGTGATGGATATTTGATTTCATGGAAAGGTATTAATTCATTCGCCTCTCTCTCTCTCGCTCTCTCTCTCTCTCTCTCTCTCTCTCTCTCTCTCTCCCTCTCTCACACACACACAAACACACACACACATTACTGGCACCCTTGTTTCTTTGTGCCTTACGGTTCAGACACCACAGAGCCACACCGACACACACCTTCTCTACCCTCTCGCTCCTATTCAGAGTAATTCTCTATAAACAGCTGTAAAGATTCATTTGAGCACACTTGTCTTTATCGGGGACTCGTCGTCTTTGACTCTTATCTTCTGAAAGGTAGATAGAGAAGCATGAATAAGGTGTAGAGAGAAGGGAAGTTGGCTTTCAGGTCATGTTTGACATTAATACAAATAAATTCAACCCCTGTTTCTTTAAATTCTCTATTCTGTCCTTCCCTCCACACAGTGAGCTGGCATTTCCTCCCACCAAACAGATGAGAACACCAAAATACATTTGAATGAATCAGGCAGAATGTCAGGCAGGTGTGATCGCCCAGGGATCTGTTCTCAGCAAAGCAAAGTACATTGGCACTCATCATTTGTAAACAACACCTCCAAAATGATAAACAACAACACCTCCGTCTGGAGGAAGGTGTTACTTCTCTTTCTCCACCTGTGCTTCAACAAGAAGGTGGATAATATGGGGAAGACATCCTTGTTGTTGGACCACAGGTGGAGGGAAGCCAGCAGAGGATTCTACTCTAATTGTTACTGCTGCATTAGTGACTCCTACTGGTGGGACAGGCACCTGCAATGGCCGTCAGAGGCCGACAGTGGAGTCAGCAGTGACTAGGCCTGGTAGTGACGCCAATTTGGTTTATAAAAGAGAGGAAAAGAAGGTTTCACATGGCTCTGTGCTTCCCCAACAGTGTGTACATCCTCCTGCAGCCCCAGCTCGAGTGTGTGCCTCTTTCCGTTAACTTGTATGTGTGTGTGTGAGTGTGTGTGTGTGTGTGTGTGTGTGTGTGTGTGTGTGTGTGTGTGTGTGTCAGTGAGCAAGTATTTTGGAAATCAGTCTTATAACAGCCTTGTCCAGTCTGTGACAATTCCACATCTTCCGTGTCATCTTAATTCATAATTTTTGCTACAGTATGCCTCAAGAGTCTGCTGCATCATTTGTGTGTGTGTGTGTGTGTGTGTACCTGCTCTGCCTTAGAGAAAGCACCCAGCAGAATGGCCAGACTCTTGTTCACACAGGCGCCAACTATTTATTTATTTATTCTCAGACAACTCGCCCTACTCCCACATTGCTATCACCATGGAAACACACCTAAACTCTTCATATCTTCCCCATTACTGTTCTGTTTTACTCCTTTTTCAACATACTCACAAAGATCATGAATAATTGACAATAATGTACAGTATCCTGAGTGTGGGAGAGCGTTGTTGATTCCTCCAACAGCAGAGCGAGCCGAGGTTCCTTCTGTCTCATGTTTTCACAATAAAATAATGCAGAAATCCACAGCGTGTCTCACGGCTGATTTAATGTGTTCATGTCATTGTGAGGTCGGCGTATTTACAGAACATAAAGGCTGAATGTGATCTCATCTACGCCCGGCAGAGCACATGAATTCAGCTCGGCCTCCATAATTGCCTTTAAGATATTTCTAGCAGCAGTGGGAACGATGGTGATGATACCCGGGAGGAGATTATTGCTGTACTGTGTGTGTGTGCTTATGAAGAGATATGAGCGCTTTGAAAGGTCTCTCTCCCAACTAATGTACAAATAGAGGCTCAGTGAGGAATAAAGTTTAACCATTAACTCTAAACTCGGTCTAGAATGATTATAATAATTCGTTGTGATAAGCAGAGGTATAACTTCTGTGCTCTTATTTCCAGCTGGTAAATGATCTCGCCTAGGAAATGTAATGGATTTGTGATACGATCTCTTTTGAACAATATTAACAATAAACTCATCAAGTTGCTTTTTGGTTATGAGCTTCTTCTCTCTGAATGTTTGAGATCATGTTAAAGTTCAATCCCAACATTCATAAAATTAAGGTTTTATCTTGTTGCATCATTGGTTTTTACCAGATTTACTGGGATTATGAGACATTTAGCAAGTTAGCTGCTCTATTTCCTTTTAAAACAATCTATGATAGAGAAAGATAAGAAAGGAGGAAATTCAAGCACCCTGTAGCTCACATGAGACAAAACACGCAATAGATAACAAATACAGAAGAAGCACAGAAAAAAAGTAAAAATACATTACACAACTATAAACTGACAATCAGAGAAAACTATTGCGCAAGATGCATAATAATAATAAAAAACAAATAAAAATAAAAAAGATAAAAAAGTGGCTGAAAGTAGAGGACGCAATGGTTTCCTGAGCCAATCAGATGAGACGACCCCTGTGATTGGCCTGCACCTTCCTCGTTGTGCGTCTGTCAACCACATCATCCAGTGAGTCCAACCTCTCCACCTTCACTCTCACCATCCTCTTCATGTCCGTCCTGGGGTCTGAGCAGGCAGAGAAGCAGCTGTTCCAGGAGCGAAGTGAGAGCCACCGGTCTACTCAACTTTAGGCACAATGTTATCCAAAGCTCCTCCCCATCTGTATACGCATGATGAAGATCCTCTGAAGGGGCTCACTCAGCTGGGCAGAGAAGTATTTTTCTTTTTATGACTGTTCCAGCACCAAAGTGAGTCCTTATCCTTATGTTTACTACATTTTACGCACACCCTCACTTTTGTTTATATTTATACTTTATTGCCCGTTGATAGGACTTTCTCCCCCTGCTTCACCAATACTGTGGCAGCAGACCAAACCCAAGTCTCAAGCTTAGTGCCTTGGTCAAAGGCAGCGGCAGGAGCATTAACCTGTAACAGATGTGTGTGTGTGTGTGTGTGTGTGTGTGTGTGTGTGTGTGTGTGTGTGTGTGTGTGTGTGTGTGTTTCTGATAGAGGGGAAAGTCAGAGTACCACAGGAAACCCATGGAACCTACAAATCCTTGGGTTTGAACCCAGGACCCTCTCATTATCATCACAACACATTTGATCATTTGGATAAACATTTTAAAAAGTGCCTTATGGTTAAACTTGTATGCAAACAAACACATGGGTGATAACTTTAGTTTTAAAAGTAGAATATGGCGGTGTGGAATATAAATATTTCATCAAAGGCATTGTATAACATTATGTTGGGCTTCACATTGAAATATATGTATACCTCTGTATTTCTTTGCTCTGAATAACTCAGTTGCTGTGGAACGCTCCAGAATTCTCCACCACAGTGGTAAACATATGGAACACTTTTGGAATTTCATTTGCAAAAAAAAAAGCATAGAAAGCATGAATGTAGCAATGCTGGAAACAAAAACAAACCTTTAGTAGCTTTAGTGATGAGTGAAGGTCCTGAACACACAGAGGCACCAGGAGGCGTTTACCTTTTATAGTATTATTACATTATATCATTATAGTGTGTATAATGAAGGACTCTCTTCTTTTATCAGCTCTGGTGGTTCTGTGCTCATAAAAGAAAGTATTACTTGGAAGAGAGGAGAGAGAGAGGCATTGTCACATAAACAGCCAGAACTTAACAATAGCAGGAACTTCTAGCAGGAAATGATCTACAGCCCCCTCCCTCACACCCACACACACACAAACACACACACACACACACACACACACACACACACACACACACACACACACACTCATTAGAAGGAAAGTTAGTGTATATTTCTTCATGTCTGTCTGTCAATTGATTAGTAGAAAACCTTCAAACATTCAGTACTGCATTAGCATTCACAGTATATTGAGGATTCATTATTCATTTACTCTGCTAACACAACCCACTGATAAACAGAGTTCATGTATGTGTGTTTGTCCTCCCTGGAGAGCATAATGTAGTCAAACTTTTGGTGTCTTCCTCCGTCTCATGCACCTGCTCCTCCAGAGTCACAGCTCATTAAAGCTGCAGCAGCTGTGTTTGTATCTTCGTCCATCTCTGCGCCTCCACAGCCTCGTATGGAAAGACCCCGACGTCTCTCATTATGCCAACACTGCGCTGTGCTGCGTTCTGTGGTTCCTTTAAAGTGGTCCGCTTTGAAGAAAAGCCCCGGGACCAACAAACACCACATGAAATATGACAGAGAAAGGCGGGGTTGGATTGTGCTTATCTCATGGAACACCGCAGATCAGAGTGGGAGCGATAAAGACGCTCTATGACGTCCAGGTCCAATTTAAACACATGATTTGGAAGACTTCTACTTCGACCCACAAAAATACCTTGAGACGGAGCTGTGGGTTGATGAATTCTGTAAACTAAAAAAAAAAAGTAAAGTAAGCAGGGAGGCAGTAGTCGAGTGGGTAGAGCTTCCGCTTAAGAACCGGAGGGTTGCCGGTTCGAGTCCCTGCTGAGGTGCCCCTGAGCAAGGCACTAAACCCTCAATTGCTCCCCCCTCTGCGAAGGGTGGTAATGTAATGTAAGTCGCTTTGGATAAAAGCGTCTGCCAAATGATCGTAATGTAAAGTATTGACAGACATGGGAGATCAGAACATTCCTCAGACTGCAGCAGGTGACTGTGCATCTTCATTCATACATTATTGGGATTCTAACATCATCATCATCATCTTTTTTACTTACATAGAGTTGAAAAGTTTATTTGCAAAAACATTTTAGCTCAATTATTTTTTTAATTGTTTATGTCATTTATATTCTGCATATCAGATAATATCAATAAAACTGTATGTTTTCACTATTTAGTTTATTATTGTTATTAAAGATCAGATTTATTTTTCAAGGAATGTACAAAAGGAAACAATTACATATTTAATCATTTCATTTGATAATTATTTAAAAAATGAACCTGTTATACAAATGTACCTTTTAATTATGATCAAATGAAATGCTTTGATACTTAAACAAACTGAATGAATGAAGGTCTCAGGTTGTTTGTTCTGCTCCACATACTTCTACTGAATGTTATAATGCAAAAACACAACACGAGGTCACAGCACGAGCGGTGAGTCACACACAGACGGAATATTCTTTCAGTTTATGGCCTAAAGTAAATCCAATGTCAGCTTTGTTTATGACTGTACAGCATCCTGACACTGTAACCAGGAGCGTCTACACACAAGCTGAGTGCATACAGAGTGGAGGCTGGCTTTGGATAACAACAACACATAACACATCGGCAATACTAATGTGACTCAGCCGTCCTAAGGTTGGCATGCATGCACACACACACACACACACACACACACACACACACACACACACACACACACACGTACACACACACGATTCCTCTCCTCCTCCTGGCTGACCTTGTGGTCCAGGCTCTTGTATGACAGAAATACACACTGGCCTTCCTTCCCTCTATAACTACGGTACACACCCAGTCATTAGAGGGAGGCCAACTGTAACTGTGTGTGTGTGTGTGTGTGTGTGTGTGTGTGTGTGTGTGTGCCATCATGTAGGTTGTGTGTCCCTGGGATTAGAGTGAGCAACACAAATGCATTTTGTCGATGTTGTGTCCGTTGGTTTGTTATTCATTTGTGTGTTTGAGTAGAAAACAGCAATAGTCATAACTCGCCTCATTTTATTCTCTTATCTCTCTGTCAGCGGCTCATTTTAGCTCACACACAATAACATTTTCATTCATCATTTCTGAGATTATATTTCCAATTTAGGTTGCTATTATAAACTGTTAAAAGATTTCCCTAACTCGTCAAAATGCTAAAGAAATACAATCATGACTGTAAATGTGACATGGCTGTGCTTCTGTGATGCTAAAGTGAGATTATGCTCGTTTCTAACTCTTCAGATAAGCCAGGGGGGGGGAGAGTTACAATGAAAATCATATTTCAGTGAAGAGCTGTTATTCCAAGATTTCATTCATGTCCAAATCTCTAAATGGAATTAACTTGGCCTTATCATGTAAAACCCTGAGTTTAAGATAAGAGCAAAGCAAAGATCAATTTGTTACTCCTCTGTCTCCTCCTCATGTTCTCTCATCAGATATGGCTCCCTGCACAGGGAGGATAATCACTCCTCTGGACCGTGCAGAGGAATCTCAACTCTTCTTCATGCCTCTTTAACATCACAAGTATCAAAGATATCTGAGCCAGGGTTCACATGACGGGGGGTCAGGTGGAATATGGATCTACTCAGTTAATGCCACTTAATAATTTATATTTTAGGCTTTATCATTTGAATTTAAATGAACACAGGGCATCACCTCTGCTTCTCTGTACTAGAAGAAGAAGAAGAAACTTTATTGGGTCAAATCATACACGAACACGTCTATCTGAAATTTGTCTTGGATGCCCCTCTTACACACACACACACACACACACACACACACACACACACATGCATTACAGAGGGGTCAGCCATGATACGGCGCCCCTGGAGCAGTGTTGGGGGTTCGGTGCCTTGCTCAAGGGCACCTCGGCTGAGCCCTGGAGGCAAACTGGCAACTCTCCAGCTGCCAGTCCACTTTTTTGGTCAATACGGGACTCGAACCAACGTCCATATGAGCTACTGCCGCCTCAAACTTTACAAATACAAAATATCCTCATATTTATTATTATTATTATCACAAAGGTAGATCTGTTCATTTCTTACTCACTAACACTCACAGTACCTTGACCTCATGGCTGATTTGGGAGTGTGAAGAATCATGACATTTAAGAATAATTATATCCAACCTGGCAACCCAAATAGTTCCTTAATGAAGCATTGTTAAGTTGATTTATTGAGCACCTTTAAAACCATACTTTAATTAAAGAAGCCTATAAAAGCCGGCAGTGTTTGAGAGTGGAAGTTGCTTCTTTGTTTACAGTTTGTTTATCCTGCATTCATTATTCATCATTCGCCTCCCGTTTGCAAACAAGCTTTTCTGTTTAAACTCCTTCAGGAATCCAGAGAACAGGACGGCTGTGCTGTAAAACATCACACACTGCTCAGAGTCAATCCTCCTTCTATAAAGATGGAAAAGGTTGATTAACTATCGGGTTTACATACAGGAGATCCAGAGGGGACGGATTCTCCTCTGTGACATCTGAGTTTGAAGGATGACAGACAGACAGACTGAAGGTGATTTGCTCTGATTGGGTCTCAAGCATTTTGTTCTAAGAGATGAACGGGATCATAAAAAGGTTCCTGTATCATTTAGAGTGAGTCACATTGCTCTGGACAGTTTGGATGGTGAGCGTCTGAATTGCTCGGGTGTCCATGAGCAAGACATTAAATTCCCACTGTGTACCAAGCACAACATTGAAGTCAGTGGAGAAGGATCTTCTAATGGCACCAAGAGAACTCCACTCCATTAAGGGGTTATTAAGGCTTAAACAGCAGCAGCTATGACAAACACACACACACACACACACACACACACTCTGAGCTCTGATTGGTTTCTCATCCCAGCTAATGATGGTTTAGCTCCTATAACTACCAATGATGAGAATAATTTGAAAACACTTTTGTAACTGAATTAGAATGAAGCTTCCATAAGAAAAGGAGGGTCGATCCAGGTTCATCAGATCAAGCCCAGGTACTGCGAGAGTGGAAGATGGAGGTAGACTTAGACCAGAGGCTCTGCTCTCCAGCTGGAATCGTGTGAACCAGCCTCAGACCCGACCTTGTGCTCTGGTCGCCCTCCCTCCACCTTTTTCATGGAGCTTTCTGTGCCCCGGGAGTTTGCAGTAGAGGAGACTTACGAGCGCCAGAAACGAAGCTATGCTGAGCTTGCAGCTGACGCGGTTGGAAAGCAAAGGCCTAACCAGTTGATGGAGACTGCAGAGGGTTTAATCATAGCCACATCAACATCAAGGCTACTGCGGGAGATGGGAGTTCAGGGCAAGGCCCATCTGCAAGCAGTCACAGACCTCCCCAGAGCTGCTGAGAAGGGCAGGCAGAGGCTCGGTGTTAAAGGCAAAGGACACTATCTCTATCTGGGGCCCCAAGAGAGCAGATGGCATCTAGGGGGGAGTCTGGGATGCTGGGACTCACGGCTGAACCCTCTGGAGGTGTAACGGCCTTTCAGGGAAACACAGGTGAAGGAGGGAGGAGCCAACTTCACCACCCTGATGCGTCTGGGCAGCCTGTCTAAGGAGTGCAGTGTGAGGAGAGAACTGCTGCTGATTGTGTTTTGCATAATGTATCCTGGTTAGTAACCACGGAAATGACTCACTGTGAAATGTGTGTTACTCATTGATCTGTACGGAAGTGATGAGTGAAGATCAATCAATTACAGCCAGAAGGTGCAGCTGTCCCATCTGCAGGAGGTGTGTGTGTGTGTGTGTGTGTGTGTGTGTGTGTGTGTGTGTGTGTGCGTGCGTGTGTGTTTGTGTGTGTGTGTGTGTGTGTGTGTGTATAGTATTCTATGGAGAATCATACTACTATACTAATCATACTACTATACTATACTATCCTACACTAACTACAGTAGTACAGTGCTGATTGTGTGGTGAGACACCTTGATGATGATGTGAGGGCGTATCAGTGATGTAACCTTGTGATCTAATGAGAGAGGAAAGCAACTGAAGGTCTCAAGCTGTTCCTATATGAAGCAGATGTAAGAGCATAAATCACAGGCAGTTAAGGTTTGTAGAAGAGACAACAGGTTGTTACACAGAGTCATCGACTTTGCTCCAATCGTCGGCTGGACGGCGGCTGCAGACTGGTAACAGGTCATTTCTCCGGGCTGCAGACAGGCGATGATATGTGAGAATCAAAGGAAAGTGATACTCTGTCTGAGATGTGTCTCACCTCTGTCTGTCTCTGGCACCGCCGCTGCTTCCCCCCTGTCAGCCTCCTTCTTCGGCTGGCTCACTTTGGGGTTGATGCCAAATGAGATTGATAACCGCCTAAATAAAGACGGATCGGCCAGGATCTCGCCGCCGCCGCCGCAGCACAGAGCGCCGCTACAAGCGAAGTCGTCTGTCCTCAGTGACACAGCCATCCATCTTACAGTCTCACAGGCCAGAGGACAGTGTGTGAGGGCAGAGGTCACGGAGTCACGCCAGGGTTCACGCCAACTGTCTGTGGAATGTTCCCAGAAATGACTCGACACAAAAAACAGCAGAGCGAACAAAGCTTGAAGGACAGAAAACGTCAGTGGCGGGTGATCAACATGAACCCACAGTGTGCTCAGTAAACGAAGGCTCAGCGGGGTGTGTGTGTGCAGGCTGAGTCCACAGGAATGTCGCCCTGGGGTGTCAGGAATGTTTCTGTTTACCTGAACACACAGATGCTTCCCTGTGGCCACTCCTGCACCACTCAGTACAGGATAATGGTCAACTAACTCAGATTGGCTTCAGTTTTCCATTAGTGCTGTAAAAACTCTGCTGTCTGGCTCCCTGATGATGTCATGATCTGTCCATTAATGTCTGCTACCAGAAAAGGCTCTTTATGGCCGTTTGATGGGAGGTAATTACAGTCCATGTTAATTTCCAGTGATTAAAATGCAATCTGAGTGTCTAAAAGTCATTATGTGGGCTGTGATTGGCAAAACTCAACTGCTTCTGTTTGGTAATTCGACTTTTTTAGGTACAAATTTGCAACAGAGGCTACTTCATTGTACCTTGAGCCGTACCTACAGGAGACAGAGCCCCGGCAACAAGCAAAGAGCTCCTTCAGAAGCCAGTTGTTCTGCCGTTCTGGTCCCCGTGAAGGTCTGTGTGTCTGTGTGTCTGTGTGTCTGCCTCAGAAGCATCTGTTCCCAATTACGCTATATGTGAAGCAGTTATTGTTCCTTAAAAAGAAACGAAAGCGGGCGCATGAGCCCGCAGGGAGCTGCTGGGGGGATTCACAAGCAGCGCTGCTAGCTATCTCAACCCCGTCCAGACAGCCCCCCCCCCCCAACCCCCTACCCCCCTAACTTCTGTCTGAAGGCTCCACCATACATGCAGCTAAGAGTCCTGAGGGTCCCTGTGAGAGCGGCTGAACAGAGAGTCCCATGGTGGATTGGGTTTCACAAGCCGCCGGTACTGTCTGGGTCACAACCCCCCGAACTGCTGAGTTCAATTCAACAAGATGAAGCGACATCAGCTCCGGCCTCGTTAACAGCCGTGTCTAGACACTGAACTCAACCATGTTACAGTTGTTTTTCACAATAGCTGAAGCATATTTTATAAAACCGCGGCTCATTAACTCCACACACTAAACCCCCCCCCCCATATTTCATTCAAGACTATTTCAACTCTTTAAGAGCTCCAACCATGCAATGATGTGAGAAATGCAAAACACTTCCATCTTTACTGGGCCTGTGTGTGTTGTGCTGGCAGTGAATAACACACAGCAGTGTTGTAAAAGTCAGAGAAACACTATCTCTAACCGTCTAACGGTCTAAACAGTACATTCACACCCACACTTAAGAATGAACGCTAGAGAAAATTGTTACTGTGGAAGAAGAAAAGAATAGAAATAGAAATAGAAATAGAAATAGAAATAGCAGAAGATCAGGCCGGATCCTGTCTCCTGTTCTGACCACAGCACAGCACGGGTGATGCATCCAGCTCGCCATGCCACCTCGCCAACGCTCCCAGAGAGATTGTAGTTGGGGTTGTTGTGTCTAACGTAGAGAACGGTGCTTGTAGAACAAACAACCCTCTAATCACACAACTGTAGAAAGCTCTAGAAGCTCCTGTTGATGCAGTTCCTCAGCCGTACTTCAATGGAGCTCGATTGATTCTCTGAGATCCATAAGCATGAATAATCTATATTGACTGCCTTTGGCTTTAATCACATGAGAGGTGAGAAAATCCATTTGAGATGTTTTGTTTTGTTGGACTGCTTCTCATCTCTTTCAAAGAGATACTGGGAATCCTTTGGTCATGCCGCTCGGGACTTGGAAGTCTCCGTTGTACAACATTTTCTTCTGATCCCTAACTACCCTGCACCCGTTTCCAGGTAACTCCCACCTACTAACGATCAGCTTTGAGGCTCTAACCCATTACTGTGCTGCCATGTTAGCCTGGTTATACATCTACAAGCCACACAAAGGCTGGGCTTGTTTTCTCATCAGCTCATAAAGAGACAAGCTGTGCAAGGTAATTGATGCTGAAACAAATTAGAGAAACATTAAAGTTCCTCATTGTTGCAGCATATGGAGGTATGAGGAGACATCCTGTATGATTCAGCTCATTATGCTGCTGGAGGACCAATAACAAAACATACTCTATGTCTGTCAGTGGACGCTACATTTGGCTCCATAATGCTTTGACTGACTCTCATTCTGCACAGATTGACATCCAGAGGGAGAGGAAACAAATCAACCCCAGATCCTCACCAAGCCTCCTCGGTGTTTCAGAGCAGCTGCAGTACTCCATTATTTCTTATCATGCATTTCTAACTAAATACTTCTCCTTATTTTTAGTTATATTTTAAAGTGATTTTCCCAGTTTAGAGAGGAAAAGTGAGCTCTCATTTGTTTTGGATGTGGGCGGTGAAATCTGTGCAAGCATGTTTTTTTTTCCTCAACTTGCTGAGGTCAAGTGAGAGAAGCGCTGCCAGTTGCCGTTGTCATGGAGACATGGAAGAATGTGGATTATGGAAAGCTCAGTCAAGGCAAAGACAAATGAGAGTGAAGATATTTGTTGTCCATCTCTATCACAGCTCCTCATCCTCATTGGGCAACAGCACCAGGGGTTTACAGCTCAACTCCATATGAGGACGGGTGCAGCAGGAGCAGATTCAGTGTGGCTGGGCTTAGAAACCTTCAATGTAAGTATTAAGCCAACTAATGTTCTTTTTGCGCTAAATATTAAGGGGTGAAAATAGTTTGTCAAATCCGAAGCTTCACTCAAAAACATATGAAATCAACCTCTGGTCCTCTGGTTCTAGAGAGATCTCCATTTGTAACAGAACATTAGAAACACTATTCAAACAATTACATCGCCTAAAGATTTCTCCCCAAATTAAACACAAGATGAATCCAAACATCACAAACATATTTCCAAAAAGCTGCATTGAGGTGGGAAGTTTGAGCCGTTGTGTATGTGGAGTTTATACTCAGAAAGGGCTGGGGACAAATTGTAGACAAACCTAAGTCGATTTTTCCTTATAGCTAGATTGAACTCGATCCTGAGAGATTGCTCCTCGGCCTGCCGTGCTCCTCAATCAAAGTCCTCAGTCAGAGGAGGCTCTCTTTAATATCCTTACATTTGCTGCCTGGGAAAAACATTCCATCCATTTTAAATGGATTGACAACACACCCACAACAATCTCCTGATGCCACAGACTGATATGAGATAAAATACAGATGGAATATTTAACCTAGACTTGAATGCAAATCCAAAGACTCGACTTGTCAAGTCGCCTTGATTACATGGAGCAGACTGACAATCTGACATCTGAGTGACATTTCCCCATCCGTGTTATAACTGATTGATTGGTCATTTAGGGACTTGACAGTTCAATTTACATTCATTTTTATTATTATTATTATTGGTTAACTGTGACAATTCATATGCTGCTAGCTATGTATATTTTAATGTTTAGTTTATATATATTTGTTGAGATCATTGGTTGTTCTACTTGTTTGTGTGTTCATAAAGAAAAAACTATTAAAAAAAAGCCTATTGAAAAAGAAAAGAAAAGAGATGCAACATTTATTGCAAGACTTTTATTAAAACATTGTTGTGCCATATAAACCTCAGAAGCAAATAAAGGGTTTGATTCCAAAAAACAGTTATGTGGGTATTTTGGAGAAAATTATTACAAACCAATATTCCAACATTTTCTAAATGTGATGCCATTCCAGGAATCAAAAATGGTCCAACTCTGGAATGAAACTCTTCAAATGTGCCATCGTTATCGTCTCAGAACTCACAACAAGTACAAAAGGAAAAGAACTTTCGATGCACAGTATTAAAATGCGTCAGAAAACAACCTGTTAATGGCAGACAGAGAAAGATACTTTGTCTACCAATGAATCTCAGGAGGCACGAGTTGTGATGGAGCTGAGGGGAGACATTTACATGCACACTCTACTGGTTAATCACATTAGGATGATGGTTTGGTTTAAGCTCCTATTTATAAATAAGTGAGATGATTACCCTCATGTCAGTCTTCCAGGGATTACAGGGATTGATTGATTGATTAAGTCATCAGGTTGTTACTGCTGAGGCCAGATCAATCTTCTGACATTTAGAAAGCGAGGCGCTGAATGAACTGGAGCTAAGACCAAAGGAAATATATGGAAGACCAGAAATGTAGACACTGAAGAAAACATGAATTAAGTGATTTAGTCCCAATGAATACAATAATCAGATGTATGTTTACATGAAAATGGCTGTGATAGGGTTTTGTTTTACATGAGTGATGGGAAGGATTGTTAACATCTACGTGTGCCGACAAAAACCAAAATACTGAAATATGAAACCCATAACTGTTCTTCAGACAAAGAAAGAAGAGGTCACCTTTAAAAAGCTGGTAGACAGAAGGAGAAACGTTTTCTAACCAATGCTGCTTTTTTGTTTAAGGTGAGAAAGATTCCTTCTCAATTCTGGTGCTGGCAGACCTGCTACCATGACACGTGAGCACAGTAAGCACATGCTCATAATAGCCTCCTGACACATGTCGTCTTCCTTTTTCTATCTCCCAGTCCACCACAGCTGCCCGTGGATCCATTCACTGCTCTGTCACACACAAGATGGGAAAGAAGACCGTGTGTGCTACATCCCAAACATACTGTTTATACCAGCCACCCTCACTAAATACGGTATACCAGCCAAACAATGCTAGGATTGTAGCATTGGGAACTCAACACAAGTACTGTAATAACTGAAGCTCCTCCCATATACTGAATGAGACACCGGTGTCCCATTACCTGTATGATGTGTATTGGGTAGAAACAAGTGAGAAGCATTGTGATAATGAGCTGCTGCATATTAAGAGTCATTCTTTCTGCTGATCACGTTCATGTCAAAGTTAATCAAATCAGCCAAAGAAAATGATCTGCTTTAAAACACTGCATTAGAAGAGAGGAGGTGCAGAGTGACGCACCTTCATCCACACACTGCTGAGAGTTCTGTGTCTGGGCTTTTGTACCGGATTTCCAATCGCCATCTAATGTGAGACAAATGTTTTGTATTTAAAACATCAACCAGACTTCATACTGTCGAAATTTATTGTCAGGTAGGAACAGGTCTTATTTGTTGCATCATTGCGATTATGCAACTGAAGGAATATCGTAACAGTTTCAATGGAAAAAGAGGCCGAAACAACAACCGTATGAAAGAGACAACAAGGTGCACAACGCAGTTGAATGCTTACAGAGTTCAATCTGGCCCCGTGTTTTACTTTGAATTATCCCCAATAAGTGCCTTGGTGCAAACAACGCAGATGAACGTTTCTCTCAAGAACAGTTTGAATTGATGGAATAGAAAAAAAGAGCCAGGTGCAGAAAAGAGTCTTGTTGTTTCAAACCATTGCGTGGTTTAAGCAACTAATCGTCTATAAGGGCGTTCTGGGGCACCCGAGTTTCATCCAGGATGAGAAGCAGAGGCGTCACCCGGCACGTGACAGACAGCACCCAAAGTCCTGTACAAGAGAGCACGAGGGACCCTTAAGAGTACAAGGCGGCGAATGACACGTGAGGGAGATCCTGGTCATTGGCGCCCCCCCCTTTTGCCGCCTCAGTCGCCCACGTCACTGTCCTGGTCACCTATGAGCCACAGGAAGTGGAAGCTGAGAGCCAGCAGGGCCGTGCCCAGCAGGTCCCCCAGAGCGGTCAGGTAGGGGATGGAGAAGCTGTCCGGGTCTTTGCCGCTTTGCCACATGGAGTGCACCATCCAGTCTGCTATACACAACAAGAGAAACACCTGAAGGAAAGAGAGAGAGGAGATTAGAACAGGAAACGGATCTACTGATTGATCTAAGCAACAGAAAGGGCAAGGAGTGAGAGGTTAACATAAAGAAAACCAAAGCCAATCAAACAGGTGCTGCTGTGGAAAGGTTGCAGCATGTCCTGCCTGACCTGTGACCTGGTATGTGTTCAACAATGATCTACTCTCTCCTGTTCAGGCTGGTGAACACAGCACAACATCCATGGCCTGGTTCTGCTAGTATATGTTTAACTTCTATCATGTTATTGAGCTATAATGGGATATCTTGGCTCCACATCGCCTAGATATTTTCAGTAAACAGACACAAATAAACCCTCACTCGCTGATTTAGACCAAGGACTCCAGTCACAACCAAAGAATCAAGGGAGCAATCGAGAGAAGGAGTACTGGACTAAGAGACGAGTAAGAGGCATTCATAATTCAAGTGTTCAGGCAGGGAAGGAACCGTCCGGAGAGAAACAGAGACGGAAAGATAAGGGAGAATATCATTTAAGGGGGAAAGAAATGTCCAGGGTCTGTCGGGCAAATACTGTATAGATACAGATACACAGTTCCATGAAAGGATTCTGGCACTGACGAGGTAAGAAGAGCAGCAAATTGGTGAAGGGAGAAGGGAATAGAGAGCGTTTATGTTCATACGGCATTGAGAACTACCGTCAACCTCAAAGACACACTGAGCTCCAGATGAGAAACACAGGGAGAGAAAATAAATATCTATCTGAAGATGACTGAAGTGTTCTGGTTGAGCTAAATGCCCCCAGTGAAATCATTTGAAAGGTAAAGACGTTCCTGTGTCTGCATTCTGAACACTGATGGATAGAGAGTCGAGTGGATTCATGCTCCAACATAATAACTAGAAGAAGATGAAGAATGAAGGCAAAGTCGTTCTTTCAGCTAGGAACTTTAAAGAAAAGGTCCAAAGTCCCTTCTATTGCTTTATAAAGATATGATATCATGGCCAGGCTTTGTGTTCCCTCTTCATCATGTCAGTATCTGGAGGTCAGAGGAGAGAGTGAGTGTGCGCCGGCAAACTATTACAGAATCTGATTTCTTAGGGAATCTGGTTGCCGTGCCGTGATTTGGTGCAATGCAGTAAGAACCCCGGCTTTAGGTCAATCATCAAGGTCCGGAGATACATCATCATCATCATCTTCATCACACAATGGACTCATGAAGGAATTGTGTTGATCAGAATTTCTCCAACATCTGCTCGGCAGCTGTCGCCGTCTTTAGTTCAGGACTAAAACTGAACTCTACTGTGCATTAGTTGAATACTTTCATGTCCCCTTTTTTTTTATCTCTCACCCTCTACATCTGTCTTATCTTTACAATTGTGTGGAATCTCCCCACTCTTGCATCTCCTGTATCTGAAACATCTTGACAAGCTTTATTTTTGTCCTTGCAGAGGAAATGATGATGATGATGATGATGAAGTGCTTCGTCCTTAACGCAGATTAAAGCCAGATTAGAGGCCGTCGCTGTAAACTCAAGTCACTGGGACTGCTGTAGTACAGTACAGTGCAGTACAGTACGGCTATAAGGTTCTGAAGACAGGAAGTCAGCTTTTAGGCCTTGAACTGCAGTTGTTAGAAGTCTGGATTTGTTGTATAACCACTTAAAGCCTCTGCATCATGACACACACACACACACATCTATTCATCAGTGTAAAGCTTTGCTCATTTCTGAGCTCACAGACAGCAGTTTAACCATCAACCACCATCGTTGTTGTTGTTGTTGTTGACGTTTCAACCCACTCTGTCACACAGGTCAATCATGTTGATTTGCATATTTTGTTCTTTGTTTAATTTCACCATCATGAAAGCCAACAACGATGCTCCCTGATGAGTGTGTGTGGAGGGATGAAGCCTTTGGAGAGATCAGAGGTGTGACTTGTTGCTGTAGTTCAGACTCTGTCACTTCAGAATACGTCAGCCTGAGACTTTGGCTTGTGGACAATGGAAGGCTAACATCCACTTCATTTCATTTCCAAGGGTTCCTCCAGTCAATACAGCTGCTGTGATATTGCAATAAAGTCCTAAAGTCCTTCCAGTTCAGAGTTACGCAGTGATGCAGAGGATTTAAAGGTAATTAATGTGGAAACTCACATCTCACGCTGCTGCTGCTGCCGACCTTAGATGAGCTTTTCAATATGAGCTCCATTTGGAGAAGAAAATGAAATGACAGATTCTAATTTCAGACTTCCACTGCCCACAGACACACACTCAATATGGCTGAGTGTGTGTCCCTTTGTCTAACAGATATTTAATGACAATCATTAGAGCCCACAGTGGAGTGGAGCTGCAGAGGCTGAGTGAAGATGGAGGCGCTGCAGGAGGAGAAATGAAGTGACGACACGGCAGGTGAGGACATGTCTGCTGTCTCTTTCATTATACGCTTCATTTAACAATTACTCCATAAACAATTTGATGTTAATCTGAAATTGGAACTTGTCAAAGACACTGGAGAACTAGAATAAGAGATGGAGGGTTATTCTGACAGACTATTGTGTGCTTTGGACCTGAGACACCAAGGTTTAGTTGTGATGAATCCCATAGATGGGGCTGTTCAATGTCTCTGTCACTGTCTTGATTATGATTGCATTAAGAAGGGGGAAAGAGCTGATTCCAGGTTCCACCCATAGAACCCCAGGGTCTGGCCTGTGGTATGAAGTTTGATCTGGAGCCGACGCATCCTTAAAGCAGCTCCACTGGCTTTGGACAGAACTAATATGGATAGATTACAAATCCAATGCAACCAGGATGACTAGTGTTCAATGTTTCCATTCAGGAGAGAAAAGCCTTCACTCAAAGTACGACCACAACACACACAAAATCAGACAACAGACAGACAGAAGATTCCAGTCCTTCCCTCCCTTAGGATGAATCATTACTGCAATCATTACTGTTTAGACTACACACTGCAGTCTAAACACACACAACAAAGAGACGTTGTAGGAGTGGTATTGTTTAAGGCATGAGCACAACTCCTGGCTCACTGATGATGAAGAACAAAACATACTTTCTGCCATTGAATAATGAACTTTTTGTAGCCAAGGTTCTGTGTCACACACACACACACACACACACACACACACACACACACACACACACACACACACACACACACACACACACACACACACACACACACACACACACACACACACACACACACACACACACACACACACACACACACACACACACACACACACACACACACACACACACACACACACACACACACACACACACACACACACACACACACACACACACACGTCCAACTTAGTCAGCAGCTATCTTCAAATCAGTGGCAACAAAACAGAACCACTTAAATCAAATCATGTCGCAGAGCTTTGGTCTTTCGTTTGTCTAAAAATAATAACTGTACGAAAAACCGTTAGATAGCCCCTTAATTATTTGTTCAGATTTCAGGACAGGAAACACTTAAGTAAGGGCCTCTTTAGTCTTTTAATGTAGCTAGTTTGGTACAAAAAACCTCAAGTTGGGCCACGAGAAAAGTCATAATATATAAATATAAACTATGCCTGCTCACCTGAAACAGAGCCGCAGCTAAGTAGACGGACGTGAAGATGGGGGTCATGGTGGTGTGGCCGCTCTTCATCAGGTGGATGGTGTAGAGGAAGATCAGGTGACCAGGGAGCACCAACAGGAGGAGCACCTGAGCTGAGCGGTGATTGGCTCCTTTGGAAACACGAAGAGGGGGTGGGGGGGGAATGCATTGACTTGAGTCCCATTAAAAACAATAACAACAAACCTCTTACGCTTTCTCCAACACTGCTGGAAGAGTTTGTTATAAATCAATCAAAGCTATCATGTCTGGATACATGATTTGGGTTGAAGGCTGGTGTGAGTGGTTCCACCGACCTGAGCCACAGAAGGTGCGGCAGGGATAGTAGCAGCCCTTGTTCTCCTCAGGAACCTCACCAGGAGCACAGTGGAAATGGAGGTGAGTGGAGATTCTGCTGGACTGAATGGCCACCAGGTTTCCTCCGATACCTGCAGGAGGAAAAACAGTGTGTGTGTGTGTGAGATCAATGATCAGTAAGATGATTCTACCATGGTCTATAATGCACACAGGCATTAAAGTGGTGCAGTCAATATTGATATGGACCTAGAGGTAGTTCTTAACGCTCTTAGGAAATTAAATGAGTTCTGAATAAGTTGGGCTTTAAATGTTTTCTAATGGACCGATAAAGACGCTGCTTAATGGACGGATCTACTTTTCCATTTTGCCACTCGTCAGGTTTTCAATTGATTGACTGTGGATGTTCATCTCTTCTCACGTCTCTTCTAGCACCAGCATTATGTTATCTTGTATCATTCATCATGTTCTTGTCTTGTAGTTCTGCTACTTTCTGAAGACTTTTTCCAAGTTTTATCAATTTTACTCCTGTGAGAATTGTTCAGTTGTCAGAAATCAAAGTTCCATCCTGATCCTCATCCTGTCACACTCCTACAAGTAGCTGTCATTAGAGATCTGATGTAACAGAACTCCCCTGAGTCCAAATGTACAATCTCCCATTGGAGCTGTGGTTTAAGGCAGAACACAACCACAAGACAGGAGAGAGGAATAGAAACAGCTTGACAAACAGAACATACACACATAGAGATTGCAGGTTTGAGAAAGAGACTCCAGGCAGAACGGGACTTCTTTTTTTTTTTTCTCCTTCTTCCCGCCTTCATGTTAGATTTTAATTACTGTCAAACAGAGGAACGTTCTCCGTGAGAATGTGGCACACCATCTGTTCTCCTCCAGCACGGGGCCATTTTACATTCACATGCGGCAGCTATCACACTTTCCCTTTGGCAAACAGCACACAGAGTAACTTCCTCTCGTCTTTCATCGCTATGGCCACAGTCTGGTGACGAGGCCTCGCCGCAGAGCTCACAGATAGGTGGCTACAGAGCGCTTCACGGCAGAGGGGGGAAAGGCTTTCGTGACTGGAAACTAGAGCCGCACCGAGCCAAGGTCTCACCAGCAGGTCTTTGCTTCTAGATATGGCAGTATAACCACACCTGTAATGTTTATTCTCTAATTATCCATTTATATCAACGCAACTATCCAATATGCGTCCTACTGCAGCTATCACAACTCTAAGATAGCAAACTTAAAGGAACCTTGGTTGTTCTCATCATCAGACAGGCTCTAATCAGAACCGACTCAGCCGAGCGCCATGACAGATGTGGAGAAAATGAACAGGAATCATTTAATGAAAGAAATGTCATTAAAGCAGTTGAGCTCTTCTCAGATGTGTTGGGCTCTGAGGCACCGTGTGTTTGTGGGCACAGGATTCCATATATAAGAGGAGAAGGAACAGAGTGGAGTCTGTGTCTCTGGTTCCTCCACCATCTTGTTATTGTGGCGAGTATATTACATTAGACCCTGCGAGCACCTCGGGACAGTGTCCACTTAATTCAATTCATTGTGGCTCTTTGTCTGCGTGGTGACATTTTATTGGAGCATTACCAGCCGTCCCACCGGGCCTGTACACAGACAGAACGCAACAATGAGCATTTACACTCCTTTAGCCTCGTCTGTCTGCTTCCACCCACTTTACACTCGGCTCATAGCCTGGATGTTCCTTCACATCATCGGCCCTGCACACACACACAGGACGTTCTGGGTCTAATCTGCATAACCATCTGTATTAAGAACATCATCTTTCAGTGTGAGCCAATCCCATACGTTGACTCTAGAGGTGAGACTGCTCATTGTACCAATTTGTATAAGGAATGATGCAAAGCTAACGGATTATAAAGTATTCTAAAGGTTTAATGGTTTTATTTTCATGTTCTTGTTGCAATGCCATCGGGGCTGAGGCCAAGAAATGTTTCAATTATTAACTAGACTGCCAATTAATGAAATAATGATTAGGGAAACAAATTAATTACATCATTTCTGAGCCAAATGTGAGGATCTGAAGCTATTTGTTTTAATACTCAAGGTATTGAACTAACATCGATGTTCTCTAAACACAGATCACTGTTTCCCCTTCTCTCTTCTTCTTCTGTGCACTGGGATTTTGGGACACGGGCATGACTCAGTGACGGCTGATGTGGGCGTAGGTCAAAGGTCAGGCGGTTTCATTTCAGCAGAGGTTAAAGGTGGAGGGAGAGACATGGGAGTGCTGCTTATTTGGGCCCAGAAGGAGGAACAGGTCACACACACACACACACACACACACACACACACACACACACACACACACACACACACACACACACACACACACACACACACACACACACACACACACACACACACACACACACACACACACACACACACACACACACACACACACACACACACACACACACACACACACACACACACACACACACACACACACACACACACACACACACACACACACACACACCTCTCTACCCTTTGTTGCAATTTCTTTTGACTTTTAAAGTATATAAAATATGATTGAATTTCCTAAATCGTAAAGGTTTCGGGTCACAGAAATCTAAACGATACACTCCTGCTCACTCAGACTCGACTCCACAGCTAATTTGTGCCCAGGATACGACTCTGCTGAAAACCAATTACAGGCAGAATCATCTTCCATCTCGTTAAATGTCTCCCATTAATGCCATTTAATTAAAGGCTTATCTCTTGTTGTCAAGGTGCCAGAGCCCCGGCCCCGGTCGCAGCGATTAGCAGAGAGAAGAGGCACCGACGGTAAACGGACAAGAGACTGAGTCTGATGACATCATTATGTCTCATATCTGTCTCATTAGTAAACTCATTTATGCAGAGAGACATTTGAGTCTTGGTTTCTTCACTTATTTCTTCAGAAAGTTGAGACTGAGGCCTGTCTTAAAGTAAAGCCTTAACACTGTGGAGCTGCAGAGTGGGAGACAAATGAACTCTTTGCTGTGTAATCCATCACGTCTATAAACCCTCGTTCCTCATCTCGGGCTCTGAGGGTCAAACAGTGCATTGATTACAAAACCGAGAGGGATAATTGAGCCAAACTTAACAGTCGGTTTATGCTTCATCCTTAAGCTGCGTGATTCCCACGGCTGGAGGAGCGGTCAATACTGTGCAAGGAGGGAAATCAAACGGAGATAGAGTGGACTTAGATTTGAAGTTGATAAACAAAGACAGCGGTTGTTATTTTGCAAACCGCTGTCTTTAATCAGCGAGACGGAATTTATTCAGAGTTATTCCTATTTCTTTAAAGTCAAATCCAAACACAAAATATGATTTAAACCCATCAGAGAAACGCCACTCACAGAACCTCAGCGGGCCAGGAAACAAGTAGAGAGTGTAGAAAACATCAAGAGAGGACCTGAAGGAGTTTAAACAGACACTTTTTAAACATTCTTAGAAGGAAGTTGAGGCACGGGCCGGGAGAGTTTCATAGCTTTGAAGATCTCAGACTCAACCAGATTCTCACAGATTTGTCTGCGACTGACAAGTGGACTAGAACTGCAAAAACTCCTCTTTCCAGCTTGGTTTGTGTTGCACTTTGAGTTTCAGTCTCATAAGAGATTTGAACAAAGGAACATTAGCTTCTCTTCCATACCTAACATCTCATCTCTTTAATTAAAATTGTTTCCCCAAATCCCTTGAAATGACTTCAAACCCGTCTGCCAGAGCAAACGCTTCACGCTAAGTGCCCGACGGCGACGTAAATTGCAAATGAGCAACGATACCTTAGAAGCGTTGACGAGGAGACGGCGGCAGCACCGACCGCCGTTACTCACCGTTGATGACCGGGGTGTAAACTACGATTCCAGCCATTTTTGGATCAGACACTGTTTTGTCCAGGATGAGCCCGCCGATGCTGCAGGACACAACGACAATTACATCATTAGCTGGTGTTACTATGTGTGTGTGTGTGTGTGTGTGTGTGTGTGTGTGTGTGTGTGTGTGTGTGTGTGTGTGTGTGAAAGAGAGACGCAAAGAGCAACAGAGACAAAGTGTGAGGGGGGGGGGGGGGGATGAGTGTACTTGTCTAAAAATAATCAGTATCAGAGTGTGATGGAGAGAGAAGATGAAAGATGGGTGGATTGTTTTCAGCCTGTGGTGTATCGAGCCAATATTTGTACTTGTGTGTGTCTCTATGAAACCTCAGAAATGTGCAATCACCTGCACCGAGTGTTGAGCGGCACAGCACTAGAGAGCGAGCGAGAGAGAGAGAGAGCGAGAGAGAGCGAGAGAGTAAGAGTGAGAGAGAGAGAGAGAGAGAGCGAGAGAGAGAGCGAGAGACAATCATGCCCTCGTCCCTACAGGCTCCATTTGAAAAGCTGCCAGGCTCAAGGGGACCCCGAGGGAGGGTGTGTGTGTGTGTGTGTGTGTGTGCTGCAATTTGTTTAGGGGATGAATCATCAAGCAAACCAGACAGTGTGAACTGTAGATGCAGAATAGCGGCCGGACACACACACACACACACACACACACACACACACACACACACACACACACACACACACACACACACACACACACACACACACACACACACACACACACACACACACACACACACACACACACACACACACACACACACACACACACACACACACACACACACACACACCTGCTGATGACCATTGCAGTGATGACTGGCTCCCATCCAGAGTAGAGCAGAGTGCGGCTGGCTGGGTGCTTGGAGGAGATGACGATCCACAGAGGAGTCAGACACATGAAGAAGGCACAGAACAGCGACGACACGTACGGGTAAGAGTCTGGGGACGCAGACAAGAGACAACACACTGCTGACATCCAATCTTCATTCATTTATCTTTACAGTTGTCTCAAGTCATTGTGCACAGGTACAACTTATAACAGCAGAGTGAAGAGACACAACACACTATAATGTAGAGCACAACATGGCCGCTGTCCAGACTATTATAAGAAGCCTTGACCCGTCTGTTGAAATAAAAGAACATTCCTTTTTTTTCAGTCCATTTGGATGGACACACACACACACACACACACACACACACACACACACACACACACACACACACACACACACACACACACACACACACACACACACACACACACACACACACACACACACACACACACACACACACACACACACACACACACACACACACACACACACACACACACACACACACACACACACACACACACACACACACACACACACAGGTTTCCAGCAGGACCCCATTCTAAAGCACTAAATAAGTGTGATTAGGGAGCAGTCACCTGATTTATGACCCTGATAGTCTCATACCTGGAGAACAGAAAGGGGAGCATTGTTCAGGCTCAGATGTTATGGACTCTAGCAGAGCCTGATTCCTTCTGTAATATAAAGGCTGAGGCTGAAATACTGACAGCCACGGCTAAAAAACCAATTTAGAGAAATGTCCGGTAGCCGACAGCACCGCCCCATTCTGAAGCACAGATGCTGACACTGACAGGGTGCCCAACTCCAGCTGAGCTCAGATGGACACTGTCTATCTGTCTATAGGCCATATCACATTCCCTCTACAGGTTAAGATGTGTGTGTGTGAAGCTTTGGCACTTTGATTGACATCCCCGTGTCTGAATCAAACTTACTTATGAACAGATCTTCCATGCTAGTTTACCTCTGCTCGCCCTTTTTGCTGAGTAATGCAGATTATTCAGGTGAAACCATAAAGTAAATGGTAGTAAAGTAGTATTTGACAAGTGTGTGAGACAGCAGAAGTGTGTGTAAGACAAACATAACATGATCCAAAGTAAGTATGTATGTAAAGTAATGTATTTGTCTTTCAGAGTTGATGAATTGGAGTGAATACGATTAAACAAGTGTACCTAATAAACTGGTGTGTTCATGTCCACATCTCCCTTCATCTTAAGCTCTCACTATCCCAGGCTCAGCTTTTGGTCTAAGCTCTCTGTGGAGCACTTTAGTTGCAGTGCTTGCAGTGTTTGTTAAAAGCATTCTATAAATAAACGTGACTGGCCTTGGCTCCTACAGCTGGTTTGTCTCGCCTGCGTCTCATCACCACTCAACTGCTCTGCTTCAGAATTATAAGTATTAGAGCCATTAGAGTTCAAATGACTTGATCATCTACACAGAAACAAACTTATTAAGCTGTGAGGAAACTCATCACAAGTTCAATGCTGAGCTGGAGACCAACAGAGCCTCAGCCAGGCGGCCTCACTGCACTGCACTGGAAATACGACATCCTATCTTTGCTTTATTGAATTCAGCTCAGAGGACTAAACTGCTCTTTTCAAAGAGGTGAACATCTGTGTCATACAGCCGTCACCTACAGGGTTCCAGTGTGAACGCTGTTAAATAATGCAAGGTGGCACAAGCTGGGTGGAGTAGGACATGACTGACATGAGGAATGTGAGGTGGGGATAGAAGAGAGGGTCTGTTCTGTGACTGGACGGCTGAGATGGTACACAGTGGAGCAGGAGGGACCTCTAGTGGCTGACTGAGGACAGCACGTCACCACAAAGTATCACATCAGGAAACACAAGACTGCAGCTCAAGACAGAGTTTAAATTTGCTATTATAAACTAGCACGGAACAATAAATCCTTTCAACATGGAGATCCAACATATGTGCTTGCAGGAGTCATGTAGTGAAGGATGAACGATAAACTTGTCATGTCGCACTAAGACGCTGTTAAATGAACCTGGTTACTAACAGATATAAGTGTCATCTCATGCCAACTGATGAATTTACAGTGAAATATAAAGTCAGATGAATTTAGACTAAACTTAAGGGTGGTGGCCCCCTCAGTTCTGTGGTTTTGGTCGTTCCAGACTACTTCCTGTTTCCCCTCTGACTTGGCACAGCTCTTAGCGTGTTTGTTGCTTGTTTTTGAGTTCTACAGGGGAATAATGACCTCCTTCTACATGCTCTCATCTGTCTAAGGACCTGGTGACTTAACTACTTTCCCTGTGGCTTTAAGTGGAGGGTTGTTATTCTCCTACCCAAACAGTTGTAGAGGCCCTGGCTGATCCAGGCCAGGATTGCCAACGTTATGAGGTCACCGAAACTGGCAGCGATGGGCGTGGCCACATTGTCCGGGTTGATGCCGGTCTTCTTCGACCCGACGATCACGCCGACCATGATGATACCTGAAGCAAACAGAAGCAATGACGTCATGTTAGTCCTGTCACTCACACATGTATCAGTAGGCGAGCGACAGTGAAGTGCTTGTGTCATCCAAACACACTTTCTTTCTAAATGTGTGTGTGTGTGTGTGTGTGTGTGTGTGTGTGTGTGTGTGTGTGTGTGTGTGTGTGTGTGTGTGTGTGTGTGTGTGTGTGTGTGTGTGTGTGTGTGTGTGTGTATCAGTTACAAGTAGTGACCTGGGTGAACAGACCTCTGAGGGGAAACAGCTTTATCAGTTTGTTTTAAACAGTGGGACGTAGTTGTGCAGACAGGGTGTTTTGTGCGTTTGTGTTTGTTTACCCTGCAGCAGTGAAGCTATGAAGGCCGTAGCCACGCTGCTGGAGCAGAGCAGCACAGCGTGGCTCATCTGGAACTTTCCTTCTGGGATCCAGCCAAGGATCACAGCTGCTACCGCTGCCAGGAAGCCCACCACCGTGGCCTGGACCTGGACGAGAGACGGCAAGAGAAAGAGAGAGAGAGAGAGAGAGAAGGAAGCAGAGTTAAACGGATAAAGGAAAAAGGATATCAGCAGATCATCCATCATAAAGTGACAAAAAGCATTACAGCTACAAACACTATGAAGCTGTCACAAATGTTACAAACTGCCTTCTACACAAAATGAGTCACCCCAGGATTTCAAGATTTACGTATATTTGTGATTTTTTTATGCATTTATTCCCTGCGTTTTTGGGGAAAATGTGTCTATTAATCAATACTTTTACACTTTTTATAAATATTCTCACTCTCAGACTTTCGGATCCCGTGTGTGTGTGTGTGTGTGTGTGTGTGTGTGTGTGTGTGTGTGTGTGTGTGTGTGTGTGTGTGTGTGTGTGTGTGTGTGTGTGTGTGTGTGTGTGTGTGTGTGTGTGTGTGTGTGTGTGTGTGTGTGTGTGTGTGTGTGTCTGTCAGGGTCTATGATACTGTATGATGTTATGGAATAATGTCACAGCATGTTCAGTTCAGTTTTACATTACAAAACACTTGTTTGATCTGATTTCATTGCCCTACATTCAGACACACACAGAGCATGAAAACATCTCCCTGTTGCGTATGTGTTGGCACTTATCAGAGTGTGGGTAGATGATTAGCAGAGCCTGGACTCTTTTAGAGTTCTACTAAACTGATGGCAACGAACATTTGAGCCCTAGTAAACATCCTGCAGGGTTTCACAGATTATCATCGTGGTTGACAGTAACATTAAAGGGACAGTAACACACATGAGAGACAACAGCAGAGAGAGTCCTGAGTGTTTACCTGCTTCAGTGCCAGGTTTCCTATGATGAGATTCCACTTCTCTAGAGGGGAATCCATTTTGCCCACGTTCACCTGTGACAAAGGAGCAGCAAACATGTTAGGTAACATTCTGTCAGAGCTCCTTCATGAGACACAACTCCCTCCTAGGTTTGTCTAATAATGCAGACGTACAATGGAAAATTAAACACAGGAGTCACCTCTGAGAAGAGCATTTGCATAGCAGAGAGCAGAGAGGACAGAGGACAGAGGACAGAGGACAGAGTTTGGGTCAAAACATCCAGGCAGCGGGCGGTAGTTTGACTTATGGGCTTCATGGTGCAACGTACAGTAAATACATTTATATATATATACACATTATCTCTCTCTACCTGTCTTCTCTCTATATAAAATCATACATAAAGGAATGTTGTAGCCTCATTTAGACTTAAAAGGCTTTATTATCTTCATTATAAGGCTGATATGTGTTCTGTGGCTCCAGACAGACTTCTGATAGTAATGCTGTAGATACTATTGGCTTTTCTGTATGGAAGCAGAGTAAAATGAAAACAAAGCTGAGCAGGGAGTCGGAGCTGAGACTCAGAGCCTCACTGTCCGTGTTGACACAGAGCTGTGAATGAGGAGCCTGTATGGAAGGAGCCAAGGCTGAGCCGGAGAGCAAACAAAGACAGGATTCTGCTCCCTCACTTATTTCTACCTCACAGCCTTTCAACTCAATACGGACAAATATATACTGGCAATCTAACAAACACCTAAAGCTGTCCTGTCCCCGCTCCCTCTGATTCATTTGTCAAACGCTAAACGGTAACACGGCTCTTTCAATCTGCTCGATTATCAAAGTCCTCAACTCATTCCACAGCTGCTGACCTCTTATAAGAAGAGCTCACGACAAGATTTAGCTCTAAGCGTTCTTATTTAGTTTGTAGAGTTGTGAGTGTTGAAGGCGTCTCATCCACACACTGACTAACAGACGAAAGGTCAGACTTCTCTTTGAAGGCATCAGTCCTGTTTGTTTTCCTCTCCGTTTCACTTCAGGAGAAATAACAGGAGAAGTGTAATGAAAGGGAGGGAGGATTAATGTACGTCACAGATATGTCATCAAATAGAACCGACAACAACCGAACACAACAACAGAAGGACCGGGGCTGTGGTGATGAGACGCCACCACAGAAATATATATATAACTGTAAACAACAAAGCCACAATGACCTCGTGCAACCACAAGAAGAACCCATGATGCATTCAGGGTCCAGCAGAGAGTTTGGAATCAGAATCTTATAACCTGTGTGTGTGTGTGTGTGTGTGTGTGTGTGTGTGTGTGTGTGTGTGTGTGTGTGTGTGTGTGTGTGTGTGTGTGTGTGTGTGTGTGTGTGTGTGTGTGTGTGTGTGTGTGTGTGTGTGTGTGTGTGTGTGTGTCTCTCGCTCACCGCTGTGGACAGCCTGGAAGCCAGCGTCATCTCCAGGTTTCCCTTCAGGCCGAGCAGGGCAGGAACCAGGATAAAGATCTCTGTGATGTATCTGAACGCCTCCCAGTGCTGCAGACAACACACAGTTGGTTTGATTGATCATATTTGATATTAAAACTGACAGCCAGCCTTCTTTCTTTAAACTGAAATGACATATTGACATTTACAAACAGGCAAATCCCTCAAACGTCCCCGTGTGAACCTCAAAACAACAACAGATTGGTTTGTTGTTCTGGTTTGAAACTTTCTGGTCATTACTCCTTTTACACTTTATTGGGTGCACCCGTATAAATCCAATCCCTTGCTCTAACTCCTGTCTTTAGAAGCTGATAATGTTCAGAGGTGTTAATTCCACACTCTGTCCAGCTCCGTCCCACCTGAGCACGACCGTAGCGTACCTGCACGATATCCAGCACCATCCCTGCTGACACGGTGCCGAACCCAGCCAGCAAGAAAGGCAGCAGGATCTGCAAGGCCATAGCCAGCGGCGACTCCTTGGGCATGTTGGGCGGAGCCATTCCCAACCCAACCTCTTCATCCTCGTCCTCTTCATCTGCCTCCTCTCCCGACAGTCTCCCCTCAGCCAGCATGGGTTCTGTCTCAGAGTAGCGTCCATCGCCGCAATCGGACAAACTCACGGAGGAGCGAGACGCCCGGTCGTGGAGCCGTCGCCCTTCTGCGTGACACGTGTCGGGTCGGTAGCCATTTTGTGAGCCAGTCTCAGGTTTGGCTCCCAGGTCCACCATGGCCAGCCGCTCCTCCTGCAGCTTTGTGTAGCCGGTGGGCACCATGGTCTGGAACAGAGAGGTGATCCGGCCGGAGGAAACGGGCTTGAGTGCGCTCATACGCACGGTCAGGCTAGAGCCCAGGGACTCCCCAATGGCTCCCCCGAGACTCTGGATATTCATGATGTGATCTGAGGCCGCGCTGTCTCATCTCCTGTCAGTCAGCTTGGCAGAGCAGGGGTCCAGGTGAGGCCGGATGAAGCCGGATTACTCCAGCTCCACTATCCCGTCCATGGGGGTGAAGATGGGCTTCGGAGCCTCGTCAGCTGGAATCAAATGAAGGAGAACGTGAGAGGAACCAAGAAGTTCAAGTCACAACTCAATGACGTAAGAGCAAAAGGAGGAGCTAGAAGTTTATGGGATGTTTTCACAATTTTATGGGCCTCAGCCGTGTAAAGACCAGACAGCTGTGTACTTCTCACATAAACGTTATGTAAAGCAAGCTGTAAGTCCGGGACAATGTATCCTAAGGAACGGTAACGCTGAATCAGCACGGGAAAGAAGCAGCTGGCGTCTGTGTGAAGGAGCTCAATGTTCGCCACACGAGGAGAGAAATGCTATCAGATTAGACCACATTACATTAGATTACATTAGATTACATTAGATTACATTAGAGGGAGTTTTGTGCCCAGGACTCAAAGTTTGCTTTTCAAATCTTTTATATTTGTCCTTAACACATTACAGTTGTGGGACATTAGAGACGTAATTAGAATCATGAACGATGCCACAGTTGTTCATGACATCATCATACAGGATGTCTCAGCTGGCCGGGGTTAGGGGTGAGTTAGCAAACGTTATTGCCACTTAGCAGGAGGAGCAGGAGGAGCAGGAGGAGCAGGAGGAGCAGGAGGAGCAGGGGAGGCTGGGGGGACTGAGGGTGCTTTGCTCAAGTCACTATAATCTTTTGGAGAAGCCCAATACATTTACCAACAATACAGAACGTATCTCTCCTCGTCCAACACTGCTCCCGACTCCAGACTAGCCTTAATTAAAGTATCAGTGTTCTGAATAACTCCCACTTTAACTCCATCTCAGGTTGTTTGTACTTCCTGTGCAGTTTTGCCTGCTAATTTCTTGTCACTGGTAGCTGATAATATTGTCCATATATGCCATGATGATAAGTACAGTGATATCTCATGTTTGTACTGTGGGAAGATCCTGTTCTGCTCTGCTCTCCTTCTTTTCCCACCCCTGTTTATGATTGACAGGTGCTGTCTGGGTGAGGGTCTACGCTCCCTTATCGTTCTGAGTTGAGGGTAAAGGACGACTAAGTGTCTATCTTCATCTGTACTTTCTTCATTTAAATTTGTTAAAATCTAGAGGTATAATATTTCGTTTGAGTAACTTTTGATGTTGTGAAGTTTGAAGTAGATGAACTAAACAATCACCGTTCCCCAGTGGTTGTGTCCATTTAATAGTAGTGATTGAACTACTTTTGGGAATTGGAAATCTCTACCTGAAGAAATTTAAAGCACGCAGTCAACAAAATCTAAACTATAGCGTGAGTCGAACACATTTAGCTTCATTTTCTTAAAGAAATACAAAGTTGCTGGTGTGCAATTAAATATTAACTTTCGTGGAGAAAATACAGGAAGCTAAACGTAACGTTTCTCTGATCAAATCTACTAATTGTTCTATATTCTTGAGTTCGTTTATTTGATCTTACTTTTCTTTTAAAGTCCCTGTATCTTTGTTCAGGCCTCCAGTTTACCTGTGACCCAACCACGGCGTGAGACATGTTTGTGTTGCTCTATGGTCGTCTTGTTAAACGTGTTTAAATACAAACGCTAAACCAAACAAACTATTTATTCTAAGCTCGCAGTGTTTGTGTTTATAAACGACATAATGTGAGCTCAGACTCTGCGCTATGTTAGCTAGCTGGGTGAAATTCAAAACAGTGAAGAGAAGGAGGCTCCACTGCACTTTCAGCGTGAAACGGGATCACACTTTAGGGAGCGGTAGCTGGTAAATAATAAGACTAAATTGTATCATATTTGCGTAAGTTGTGTTTATTAAATAGAATTGAACTCACCGTTCTTTTAAAGGAAGAGGTTTCATCCAGAACAGGGATGCAGCTTCGCTTTTTCCTTGACAGACAGCCAGAGAGCCGCGTCACTGAAGAACCTACAAAGATCAAATATAGAGACAAGAGGAGTCACTCTGTCGTTAAGACCTAGACTTAGACTTAGACTAACTTTAATGTCGTTCACGCTACACATACAGTATAGTGTACATTCGAACAAAATTACGTTGCTATTGACTTACCGGATAGTTATTTACAGCAGGAAAGAAAAAAAACAACACAACGAATAATGTAGATATAAATGTATACTGTACAATATATATGTATACACATTTCTGTACAACAGGATGTTAAGAGTAGGGGAATGCTTTGCTACCGATGGATTGCACAGAATAAATCAATATAAGATACAAATATATAAAATGAATTTTTTGCACATATAATAAATCGATGTCCTGGTGACAGTTTGGTGTGTGTGTGTGGCGGGGGGGGGGGGGGATTTGTCTGAGTTACTTTGAGTTTAAGAGTCTGGTGGTGATATGATGATGAACTACCATGGACCTAAACTTCAACCATCTACAGGACTCAGCCTTTCTCTTCAAGGTAGTGTCCCCTGAAATGAGACACAGCATCTGACTCTCACAATTCCCATCATTCCCGTAAGACTCTCTGGATCAGATGGGCGTCTCGGTTACTGACTCACTGCTTAAGCAGCTATTAGAAGGGTGGCACAATGTATTCCAGACACCAAACCGCAAGTCCAGTTTCCTTGTATTGCCTTTGCCAGATGTGAAATAGAAATCAAAACAACACAGCTTTACTGGAAACATTAAAGCAGGTATTTCATCAGCTGAGCTTTCAGCAGGGAAAAACTTGTTTCACTTATTAAACCATTCAACCAAATGGTAAGAGTGAGACCTCTTAGTTTTCCTGGCCGCTCTCCGATCGGAACACAAATTGACGCCCAGATATTTTGTAGTATTTCGTTGTACGTAGTTGTAGAGTTTATGTCCAATGTCCACATTTGTTCAAATACCAACACTAAGTTCACCAAGCAACATGCTACCACATAATCAAACAGAATGAAAGAAGACTTTATGTTCCGGTTAAGTCAATCTTTCCTGCGCTTTATCTGACTGTACACATATAGACTAATAAGGTTATTATTCATCTTAAATATTGAATTCTCCTTTGTGTAATTATTTGCTAAATGCTAAAGAAAAGGTGCCCGAACATAAGACTGACGAGTGTTATCTTTTACGAAGTCCTCCCACCGGCAGGGGGCGCCACAGCAGCGTAGCTGAAATATCTGCGGTCCCCTTCCACCCGGATGTTGTCTGCGTCGCACACATGTCGGTGGAAAACAAGTTCAGTCATATGAACACGGAGATGGAGCTGGACGGCAAGAAGACGAGTTCACAGGTGCTGCTGTCCTGCGGCGGCGGAGGAGGTTTGGAGCCATTTTCTCTTTGCCAACGTTAAAGTGACGTAAACACTCACTAGTACGTGTGTGCGCGCGCGTGTGTGTGTTGTGTGTTGTGTGTGTGTGTGTGTGTGTGTGTGTGTGTGTGTGTGTGTGTGTGTGTGTGTGTGTGTGTGTGTGTCATGTTTTGATTCTAAATGAAGTTTGCAAGTATTTGATCAAACTCAGGCCGACTTCTATAAACCTGTAGAGTTTTTCTGAGCTCATGCAGTGATGAATCTGTGTTAAAATGGAAGTGAACTGATGTTGCCATGGCACCAACACTTCCAACGTGCAGGTGAAAAGTACCATCACAATAAAGAAAGCTTGAAGATGATGATGATGAAGGAGGATGGAATAATGCACCATGAAATCTGTAGTTATTTGTAAACATAATGTAAATAGGTTACAAGTGTAATCATAACAATATTGAAGGTGTATGGTGTCTTCAGTGAAGTGTGTGTGAATATGTCTTATTGTTCTGTAAGTGTGGTTGTCTTAATCTTGTCCTTTCTCCTGTCAGATCTTCATGCTAAGCTTCTCCTCAAGCCAAAGGCTGGAGCTGGAGGATCACTGCAGACTGAGAGGATCCCAAGGAGCAGTGGTGAGACCAAATGTCCTCCTAAATGTCCTGGATGCTGTTTCCCCACTGTTGTGTTAATGTTGCCTCTTCTTCTTGTTCTTCTTCTTCTTGTGTGCCAGTGTTGGATCGGCTGCAGAACTTCCTGCCTCAGATGGCCGAAGCCAACGAGAAGCTGAAGAAGCACATGGAGGAATCTCCCGCCGGATGCTACGACATAGAGAGTGTGGAGGGCGCGGAGAGAGTCATAGAGATGGTGTGTGTGTGTGTTGGTGATCAGAGGCCCTTTTGAGTTAAAAGGAAGATTAGAATGTCTTTTTCTGATTGTTTCTCTCTCTCTTTGCCCTCAGGACGTGGCCTTAGTGGAGCTCAGCGGTTCAGACAGCGACTCAGAAGATGACCAGGCAGCATCCGACTCAGAGGAGGAATCGGATTCGGACGCCTTGAATGAAGTCACGGAGCAGAACCTCAAACTTCCCGGCGACAAAGACAAGAAAAAGGCAAACATCCAAGTCCTAGAGCAGCAGGGGGAGTAGACTTCCTCGGTCGGCTCTAGAGCGACATCACAGACACGGGACAGAGAAGAAAGCTCACATGTGGAGAGACACAAACCCTCCTTCTCCTCCCTGTGGGGATAAACATTGTGTTGTATTGTGGAGGTCACAGCTGCAGAAGTGCCTTTGTAAGTTTAGATCATGTGTTTTGAGCCTTAAACCTCCAGAACACGTCACACAAAGACGAACTGTCGGGCAAAAAGACGTCTAGCAAAGCTGAAGATGTGCCGACTCAGGTTCTGACCCAAGGCCCTAAAGTGAACTTGTGTGTTTCTAATTCTGATGCCCCACACTTAACGGCCTGTGTTTGCACCATCTTGTCCAAACAGGCTTCTCTCACCGTCATGTGAGGACAGAATATTTGTGATATCATGAAGCACCAATCTGCTGCTTCACTTAAGTCATTTCATCGGGTGTGGGTCTGAGATTCTACAGATTCTGCCTGTTTAAGTAGATTGAGTCAAACTGTGCAATAGCCTTGAAAATTTCTTTTACTTTTCCTCCAATGTTTTTCAGAGGGAAATATATTTTTAGTGAGTGTTACTTTGAAAATACAGATTTTATTTTGATCATGAGATACAAACCGCTCCTGTGAGAGAGAACAGCTGTCTCTCTGTAAACTATAAAAGACCTCAACTGGAACTTTGAGCATCTTTCCCTTGTATTTGTTCACTTTTACTCAAGTAAGTTTTGTAACAGAATATTTGCTGTGATGGTTTTTATATAGAGGGAAAACAATGAGAACAAGAATATCTAACACACATGAGAAATGGGTGAGAAAGGAAACAAAGCAACAGCGTCGTTCAGCCATTGTGAGACAGAGGGAAGGGGAGGAGTTTTCCCCTATAAGAGTAGCAACGTCTGGCAAGTAGAGATGTGAAACGTATCATTTCTTTTGTGTCGCGTTTAGACAGTGTGAATCAGGTGGAGTCCCTAAATTGGCAATAAATAGGCAGGGTTGTAAATGTATTTCCAATATGGTCGACATATTAAAGGAACAAGAATTACATTGTTCATCAGATTACAGTGTGGGTTTGAACATCGATCACATTTGTCCTCGACCTCTGGGTACATGTCAGATGGACAAGTGGAAGCTGTGTATAACCTTTAAAGTGGGTGAGTGTGAGATGAGCACAGTATGATGTTTACATGCAACTTCCTCCCATCAGTCCACATCAAGTTGGAGGCTTGTTTTAGAGTTGAACTAATCACTGCATCAATCCCTCAGATTCGCAGCAGCCTGGAGAGAGACACAGCATTGAAGCTACGGATGGCACAAAAGTACAAAATACATTGGTACCTCCATAACCTGTGAATAGTAACCAGCTCAAAGTGAACAGTGGAGTGAAAGATGTCTGGTGAATTAAGACACGTGTTTTTCTCCTTTTAATCCAGATGAGCTGCTTCAGTGTTGATGCAGTTTGTACTGTAACATTCTTTGCTTGTCTTCATATAAAGGTTTTATTCACAGCTCACTTACTGTCAGTTTGCGTGCCCACACAGAGCGTTGATGAGTCACCGCTGTCATTGTGGTAAAACATTTGGCTGGTATAACTGGCATAACAGGATGGGTGATCTAGGGTTTACTTCTCTGCATACACATCTCAGCACACATCACTGCACACACACCTCCACTCCCACACATCTTGACCAATCACGTGGCTTTAAAAGGAAAAAAAAGGGAACTAGCCGGCTCCCAATCAGGAGAAGCTGGAGAAGATCCTACTCTCTGAAGATCACCTCCACCTCCTCCAGAGCTTCTCATCTATCAGCTCTGCTCCTCCCACAGAGGACTGGACACAGGTCAGAGTCCATCAAAGGTCACATGACCTTTGATCGACTGGTGAAAGCTGTGGCTCAGCTGGAGGAGACCATCAGTAAGGAGGTGAAGAAGCTGCTGAAGGTGGAGCTGAGGAGGATCCAGCAGTTTGCAGTGGACGTGACACTGGATCCTGATACAGCTCATCCTAAACTCATCCTGTCTGATGATGAGAAACAAGTTTACTGTGGTGATGTGAGGAAGAATCACCCAGACAAACCATAGAGATTTTATTCATGTGTTTGTGTTTCAGCAAAGCAGAGTTTCTCCTCTGGAAGATTTTACTTTGAGGTTCAGGTCAAAGAAAAGACAGCGTGGACTTAAGGAGTGACCAGAGGGACGAGCAAGAAGAAGGGATTCTTCACACTGAGCCCTCAGGAAGGTTACTGGACTGTAAGGTTGAGGAATGAAGATAAGTACAAAGCTTATGATGTCCCTCTTGTCCCTATGAGTCTAAAGTCAAAGCCAGAGAAGGTGGGCGTGTTTGTGGACTATGAGGAGGGTCTGGTCTCCTTCTATGACGTGGATGCTGCAGCTCTGATCTTCTCCTTCACTGGCTGCTCCTTCACTCATAAGCTCCTCCCATTCTTCTGTCCTGGGCTCAATTATGATGGTATAAACTCCGCCCCTCTGATCATCTCAGCTGTCAGTCACTCTGCCTAACCTGCAGGAGTTTACATGAAACGTTTCTGTGATTTAAGGGAACTAAAGTACAAAGGATCAGCTGATCTTCCCTCTTTACTTTGTCTTTTCTTCACATTCTGATGACATCATATTTGTTTCTGGTTGCCTCTTACTGCTGTAACACAACAATTTACTCACACTGATCTAAGAACTGTGATTACTGTTCATCAATAAATCAATCAAGAAGCTTTTAGTAAAGTCTTTGCATGTAAGTGTGATCAATCAAAAGGTTTGATTGTCCACAAACAATGTTTGGTTGTGGTTTATGAATGGACTGAATTCTGTCTTCGATCTTTGGACCAAAAACAATAATAAAGTTGGGATGAGGTCATGTCAGCTGTTTTCATGTTTGGTATCAAATCTGAAAACATGTTTGACTTTCAGATTTTAGTGCAGAGCTCTGTTCATGTAAGACTGTATCTGTAATCTAATAAACAAAACCAGAGCTATCCAATCATGTTTAACCCTTTAATCCATGCTGTTTCAATCACACATATAAGCACAGAGGGGAGTTTAAAAGTGTAAAATGCTGCACTGAGTTTTAGTTGTAGATGATTCTCAAGCCCTTTGCTGCTGACTACATAACAAAGTGAAATAGTGGAAATGGTACAAGTAGGCAGGGCTAAAGAAGGCTTTGATCTCCATCTTTGTCACATATCTGATTTACTCATGTTCTCCTTCTCTCCATGTACCGATGCTTTGTGGTCAAAGTGTGATAGGAATAAGAAGTCTGGTGTGAGAAGCAGCAGCCTAGAAACCTAGCTGGGGAGTAGAGACCAAGCCTAGAGATCTGAGCGTTCTTCATGTCTGACTTTTGTGTTATGTTTCCACCATATTGCTCTTCTCTTAACCCCCAGGTTGCTCTGTAAGGTCTCAGTTTATTATTTATGGCAAACTGTAGATAATCTAGTGAGAACGATCATTTCACAGACAAACATTCCAGAAACTATGCATGGTGTGTAAGTCTGTAAAAAGGAAGAACCTTCCTCCAAACCTGCAGGAGGAAGAGAAGCAACAACAACAGCTACAGGTGGAGAAGGAGGAGCAACAACAGCTACAGGTTCGAGGAGGAGGGGCAACAACAGCTACAGGTGGAGGAAGAGGGGGAGGAGGAAGCAGAAGCTGTAACGTCATATTCCTGAAACGAAAGTCAGTCAGTCAGAGTCCAGCAGAGCTTCGACTGAAGCAGAAGAGAAGCCAGAGGGTCAGAAGTTTGTCCAAGTTTGTCTCTGAGGCGTCTCGGCAGCGTCTCAGCCAAACTCTGGTGAGTGCAGACAGAATCTTGTCAGTTTCAGCAGCAGCATGAGGTCCAGGCTGAGCTGCTCTCACACGTCTCACTTCACTGCTTCAGTCTTAAAGGCTTGGCTCTGGTTCACACACGTTGGTGTTTGTAAACACACGGCAGTTTTTACCGTCAGAGCAAGAAAAGAGCGTCGGGAAGTGTGTGTTTATCTGTGTTAGTGAGTCTCAGCACTGAGCCGCACCCACGGCAACAGGAAGTGAAGTGAGTGTAGCCTGTAGTCATGGTGACCTCATTAAGAGGCAAAGTTCAGCTCCAGAGTGAAAAGGGAAACTTTAAAGTTAAACAGTCTGAATAGAACTAAAGGGACAAAAGCTTTATGTCCTGATCAATACACAATCAATCCTCATGAAGCTGAGTCTGAAGCTGAGCCTGAAGTCTTTCCATGACGTTTCCTTGAGCGCCCCCTCTGGACAAACCCCAGTCTGCTCATAATATCCATTAAGAACAAAGTCGTCTGTCCTGTTTCACTCTGACATGAACTTCAGGAGCTTTAAGACTTCCAGACTCTTCATCCTGCTCAACAATCAGTGTTTGTGTCTCCAGAGATGTTTTCACTCATGTTCTCTTCTGTTCTCAGTTTGTAGACATGTCTGCTGCCAGCTGTCTGCTGTCTGAAGATCAGTTCCTGTGCTCCATCTGTCTGGAGGTCTTCACTGATCCAGTCTCCACAACATGTGGACACAACTTCTGCAAAACCTGCATCACTCAACACTGGGACAGTAATGTCCATTGTGTGTGTCCTCTGTGTAAGAAGCTTTATGACGGAAGACCTGAGCTAGAGGTGAACACGTTCATATCTCAGATGGCCGCTGAGTTCAGACAGTCGACTCAAAAGGAAGCCAGCAGAAGATCAGAGGAACCAGCTGCCAAACCAGGAGAAGTTCAGTGTGACGTCTGCACTGGAACCAAACTAAAGGCCATCAAGTCCTGCCTGAAGTGTGAAGCCTCCTACTGTGAGACTCATCTGGAGCCTCATCTGACAGCAGCACGCCTGAGATCACACCAGCTGATCCTTCCTGTGGACAACCTGGAAGACAGGATGTGTAAGAAGCACAGGAAACCTCTGGAGCTCTTCTGCAAGACCGACCAGACCTGTGTGTGTTCACTCTGTCCTGTTTTAGACCACAAGAATCATGAGTTTGTTCCTCTGGAAGAAGAATATGAAGGAAAGAAGTCTGAGCTGGAGAAGATGGTGGCTGAACTTCAGCAGAAGATCCAGGTGACACTACTGAAGATCCAGGAGATGAAACAGTCAGCAAAGCTCAGCAGGGAAGCTTCAGATAGAGGGAGAGCAGATGGAGATCAGTTCGTCACTGCTCTGAAGCAGCTTGTAGAGAAAATCCAGGACGACTTCAGGAAGACCATGGATCAGAAGCAGAGGAGCACAGACAAACAGACTGAAGACCTCATCAAGGAGCTGCAGCAGGAACTCTCTGGGCAGAGAGAGAGAACTGCTGAGGTGGAGAAGCTCCTACTCTCTGAAGATCACCTCCACCTCCTCCAGAGCTTCTCATCCATCAGCTCTGCTCCTCCCACCAAGGACTGGACACAGGTGAGAGTCCATCAAAGGTCACATGAGGGGAGTGTGGTGAAAGCTGTGGCTCAGCTGGAGGAGACCATCAGTAAGGAGGTGAAGAAGCTGCTGAAGGTGGAGCTGAGGAGGATCCAGAAGTTCGCAGTGGACTTGACTCTGGATCCTGATACAGCTAATCCTAAACTCATCCTGTCTGATGATGAGAAACAAGTTCATCTTGGTGATGTGAGGAAGAACTTCCCAGACAACCCACAGAGATTTGATTCATGTGTTTGTGTTTTAGCAAAGCAGAGTTTCTCCTCTGGAAGATTTTACTTTGAGGTTCAGGTCAAAGAAAAGACAGCGTGGACTTTAGGAGTGACCAGAGAGACAAGCAAGAGGAAGGGATTCTTCACACTAGGACCTCAGGAAGGTTACTGGACTGTAAGGTTGTGGAATGTAGATGAGTACAATGCCTATGATTCCTCTCTTGTCCCCTTGAGTCTAAAGTCAAAGCCAGAGAAGGTGGGCGTGTTTGTGGACTATGAGGAGGGTCTGGTCTCCTTCTATGACGTGGATGCTGCAGCTCTGATCTTCTCCTTCACTGGCTGCTCCTTCACTCATAAGCTCCTCCCATTCTTCTGTCCTGGGCTTCATTATGATCGTACAAACTCCGCTCCTCTGATCATCTCAGCTGTCAGTCACTCTGCCTAACCTGCAGGAGTTTACATGAAACGTTTCTGTGATTTAAGGGAACTAAAGTACAAAGGATCAGCTGATCTTCCCTCTTTACTTTGTCTTTTCTTCACATTCTGATGACATCATATTTGTTTCTGGTTGCTTCTTACTGCTGTAACACAACAATTTACTCACACTGATCTAAGAACTGTGATTACTGTTCATCAATAAATCAATCAGAAGCTTTTAGTAAAGTCTTTGCATGTAAGTGTGATCAATCAAAAGGTTTGATTGATCTCTGTAAATATCACAAATGTTGGGTTGTGGTTTATGAATGGACTGAAATCTGCCTTTGATCCTTGGAACAAAAACAATAATAAAGTTGGGATGAGGTCATGTCAGCTGTTTTCATGTTTGGTATCAAATCTGAAAACATGATTGACTTTCAGGTTTTAGTGCAGAGCTCTGTTCATGTAAGACTGTATCTGTAATCTAATAAACAAAACCAGAGCTTTCCAATCATGTTTAACCCTTTAATCCATGCTGTTTCAATCACACATATAAGCACAGAGGGGAGTTTAAAAGCGTAAAATGCTGCACTGAGTTTTAGTTGTAGATGATTCTCAAGCCCTTTGCTGCAGACTACATAACAAAAGTGAAATAGTGGAAATGGTACAAGTAGGCGGGGCTAAAGAAGGCTACAGTAAATATCAAACATCCTCTGTTCCTCTCTCATTACCTCCAGTGATGTCTCTCTCTCTCTCTCTCTGTTCTCTGTGGTTGAATCGTCCTCCATCTGGACTTTAGATGCATTTAAGCTCTGTAGGAAAGCGGCACGTGGCTTTGATCTCCATCTCTGTCACATATCTGATTTACTCATGTTCTCCTTCTCTCCATGTACCGATGCTTTGTGGTCAAAGTGTGATAGGAATAAGAAGTCTGGTGTGAGAAGCAGTGTTTGTGTGTGTGTGTGTGTGTGTGTGTGTGTGTTTGTGTGTTAGCCCTTACTGTGGTCAAATAGAAAACTCATTTCCTGTTTGTCCCTCTGCAATTTTACAAAACCTTTTTAAACAATTTATTAGATTGAATGTAAAAAAGCTACAGTCAAGCTGCTGCGTCTTCAACACACACACATATATTATAGTGTTATAACCTAGTGTTCCTCTGGCTGACAAGGACAAGAATATATCAAATAATATCTTCCTCTTTCAATTAAAAATATTTACAAATCAAGTAAAATTGCACAAAAGGGATGAGTCGGTTTATAAAGATGCAATGTAGGAACAGACAGAGACAGAAGGTAAACAATCAGCGTGCATCTGAGGGAGATACAAGAAGAGAACACACATCTGAACGCATTAAGACGTGTGTGTGCGTGTGACTCTCACTGCCAGTTTAGACGTCTCCAGTATCAGATCCCCGTTCCAAGAGTCTAAAGAGTTTGGTGGGTTCATCGTTTCTTTAAAAGAGAATAGAGCAGAGAGAACTCCTTGATGGTGCATTCAAGGAAGCTCAGGCACCAGAGGAAAGAGGAAAGTACGCACATCACACGTGTAAGAGCAGGAATGAGGATTTGTTTTTGTTTGTTTCTTTTTCCTGAACCCCGTCTCCCCATCATGATGACCAGTTCCTCTAAAACGGCCTCATGTCTCTATAAACTATCATCAAACAGCCAGATGTCTTTATAACAATACCATACTCGTGTTTACATTTCATTTTCTGTCCATGAAGCTGCAGCTTTCTCTAGTTTCTGATGAAGGTACCGTTAAGAGTGAATGAGAAAGGAGCATGTTTCAGATGCTGGTCAGAATCAGATGGTAGAAAGGAAGCGTTGTGTCAAACGAGGCAGGAAGAAGCAGCGTTCACCTCAGGGTTGTGTGTTTGTAGCTGAGGCGGAAAGATACGCACACATCCCATCATGCATTTCCACACAGAACGCAGAGAGACGGCAGGCACGTTGTCCAGACTGTGGTCAAGGAGAGCACCAAAGCTTTCCTCTCACCTCCACACACACACACACACACATACAGAGACACAAACACACAGAAAATTGGCTCTAAGCATTGCTGGAGTTGGATGTGTGAGCAAAGCAGGGAGACATGTCTCTTCCCACTGAGTTGTAGTCAGTCAGTTTGTTGTGAGGACCTCATGTGTCTCAGTACTCCACAGTCACTGCTTTGGTCTTGAGGTATTCCATGAGAGCGTCTTCTCCTGTGGACCACAACAGAACAGAACAACACAGATCAGTCAACTCATACAAACTGCGCAAAGTTACAGAGACAGAGAGGACAGAGAGGCAAATCAAAGACAGCTAGAGACCCAGTCAACCTTATTGTGAGTGTTTAATTCACTCCCACTGCAATATTAACTTCCATAATCACATACAGAGACCCTTGGTTAGAGAAACTGTCATTCTTAAAGCAGGTAGCTCCTCTGCTCACTTTCACTAGGACATACATATAGATATACAGTAATGTTGATTATGATGTTCAAATGATGTAGATGTAGACAACTCTAACTGTTGTAAGAATGAGAGTTCACAACTTAACCCTAACCAAAGAAATGGGCTACAAAAGGTTGGAAAGTGCCTCAAAATGCCTAAGATGGCACAAAAATCAGACTTTTCATTAATATGAGGAGGTTTTAAGTTTAAACAAGATTCAAGCTCCTAACATCCTTTAGCTCAGTTACGTTTTTGCTTTTCTAAGAAGCATCGTATTCATTATTTCATCCTCTTCCCCATCATTCATCCATTTTCACACCACTGCTCACTGAGATCGTTGCCGAAGCCCGACTGCTCAAAGCTCTCAAAAGGTGAAGCCAGGTCTGTATTGTTGTAGGTGTTGGTCCTCCTGAACACTGTGGGCTCCATGAAGAAGCCTGCAGAGAGATGGGACCACTGTAGTTATCCTGATGTTAAACATGATTGTGTTAAAGCTTTAAGAATAAGGAGGAGAAAGACCAAACACATCATAATCCATCATACAACACAAATAATTTGATTGTATTTGGAATGCAAACTGTAAAAAAAATTAAATCTGATTCTGCAAACGAACTACATGTCAATAGAATATGTACCTAATAACACATATGTTTCATGATGATCAGAATGAGAGAGATAATACATTACCATCATTTTGGCAGATGCTTTTATCCAAAGCGACTTACATTACATTAGCAACCATTAGAGAGGGGGGAGCAATTGAGGTTTTCGGTGCCTTGCTCAGGGGCACCTCAGCAGGGACTCGAACCAGCCAACCTCCGGTTTCCAAGCGGAAGCTCTACCCACTGAGCTACTGCCTCCCCTACATATTAAGACAAAACCTTGGGATATTACAGTAAATATCAAACATCCTCTGTTCCTCTCTCATTACCTCCAGTGATGTCTCTCTCTCTCTCTCTCTCTCTCTCTGTGTTCTCTGTGGTGGAATCGTCCTCCATCTGGACTTTAGATGCAATTAAGCTCTGTAGGAAAATGGCACGTGGCTTTGATCTCCATCTTTGTCACATATCTGATTTACTCATGTTCTCCTTCTCTCCATGTACCGATGCTTTGTGGTCAAAGTGTGATAGGAAGAAGAAGTCTGGTGTGAGAAGCAGCAGCCTAGAAACCTAGCTGGGGAGTTGAGACCAAGCCTAGAGATCTGAGCGTTCTTCATGTCTGACTGTTGTGTTATGTTTCCACCATATTGCTCTTCTCTTAACCCCCAGGTTGCTCTGTAAAGTCTCAGTTTATCATTTATGGCAAACTGTAGATAATCTAGTGAGAACGATCATTTCACAGACAAACAATCCAGAAACTTTGCATTGTGTGTAAGTCTGTAAAAAGGAAGAACCTTCCTCCAAACATGCTGGAGGAAGAGAAGCAGCAACAACAGCTACAGGAGGAGGAGGAGGAGGAGCAACAAAAGAGGAGGAAGCAGAAGCTGCAACGTCATATTCCTGAAACGAAAGTCAGTCAGTCAGAGTCCAGCAGTGCCTCCACTGAAGCACAAGAGAAGCCAGAGGATCAGAAGTTTGTCCAAGTTTGTCTCTGCAGCGTCTCTGCAGCGTCTCTGCAGCGTCTCAGCCAAACTCTGGTGAGTGCAGACAGAATCTTGTCAGTTTCAGCAGCAGCATGAGGTCCAGGCTGAGCTGCTCTCACACGTCTCACTTCACTGCTTCAGTCTTAAAGGCTTGGCTCTGGTTCACACACGTTGGTGTTTGTAAACACACGGCAGTTTTTACCGTCAGAGCAAGAAAAGAGCGTCAGGAAGTGTGTGTTTAGCTGCGTCAGTGAGTCTCAGCACTGAGCCGCACGCACGGCAACAGGAAGTGAAGTGAGTGCAGCCTGTAGTCATGGTGACCTCATTAAAAGGGCAAAGTTCAGCTCCAGAGTGAAAAGGAAAACTTTAAAGTCCAACAGTCTGAATAGAACTAAAGGGAAAAAAGCTTCATGTCCTGATCAATACACAATCAATCCTCATGAAGCTGAGGGCGGACCCTCATTTTCGAGGAACAAACCCCAGTCTGCTCATAATATCCATCAAGAACAAAGTCGTCTCTCCTGTTTCACTCTGACATGAACTTCAGGAGCTTTAAGACTTCCAGACTCTTCATCCTGCTCAACAATCAGTGTTTGTGTCTCCAGAGATGTTTTCACTCATGTTCTCTTCTGTTCTCAGTTTGTAGACATGTCTGCTGCCAGCTGTCTGCTGTCTGAAGATCAGTTCCTGTGCTCCATCTGTCTGGAGGTCTTCACTGATCCAGTCTCCACACCATGTGGACATAACTTCTGCAAAAGCTGCATCACTCAACACTGGGACAGTAACGTCCAGTGTGTGTGTCCTCTGTGTAAAGAGATGTTCTGCACAAGACCTGAGCTGAAGGTCAACACGTTCATATCTCAGATGGCTGCTGAGTTCAGACAGTCAACTCAAAAGGAAGCCCGCAGAAGATCAGAGGAACCAGCTGCCAAACCAGGAGAAGTTCAGTGTGACTTCTGCACTGGAACCAAACTAAAGGCCATCAAGTCCTGCCTGAAGTGTGAGGCCTCCTACTGTGAGACTCATCTGGAGCCTCATCTGACAGTAGCACGCCTGAGATCACACCAGCTCATCCATCCTGTGGACAACCTGGAGGACAGGATGTGTAAGAAGCACAAGAAACCTCTGGAGCTCTTCTGCAAGACCGACCAGACCTGTGTGTGCTCACTCTGTCCTGTTTTAGACCACAAGAATCATGAGTTTGTTCCTCTGGAAGAAGAATATGAAGGAAAGAAGTCTGAGCTGGAGAAGATGGTGGCTGAACTTCAGCAGAAGATCCAGCTGACACTACTGAAGATCCAGGAGATGAAACAGTCAGCAAAGCTCAGCAGGGAAGCTGCAGACAGAGAGAGAGCAGATGGAGATCAGGTCTTCATTGCTCTGAAGCAGCTGGTGGAGAAAATCCAGGCCGACTTCAAGAAGACCATGGAGGAGAAGCAGAGGAGCACAGAGAAACAGACTGAAGTCCTCATCAAGGAGCTGCAGCAGGAAGTCTCTGGGCAGAGAGAGAGAACTGCTGAGGTGAAAAAGCTCCTACTCTCTGAAGATCACCTACACCTCCTCCAGAGCTTCTCATCCATCAGCTCTTCTCCTCCCACAAAGGACTGGACACAGGTGAGAGTCCATCAAAGGTCACATGAGGGGAGTGTGGTGAAAGCTGTGGCTCAGCTGGAGGAGACCTTCAGTAAGGAGGTGAAGAAGCTGCTGAAGAAGGTGGAGCTGAGGAGGATCCAGCAGTTTGCAGTAGACGTGACTCTGGATCCTGATACAGCTAATCCTAAACTCATTCTGTCTGATGATGAGAAACAAGTTCACTGTGGTGATGTGAGGAAGAATCTCCCAGACAACCCACAGAGACTTCATTCACGTGTTGGTGTTTTAGCAAAGCAGAGTTTCTCCTCTGGAAGATTTTACTTTGAGGTTCAGGTCAAAGGAAAGACAGGATGGACTTTAGGAGTGACCAGAGAGACGAGCAAGAGGAAGGGAGGCATCACACTGAGCCTTCAGGAAGGTTACTGGAATGTAGGACTCAGGAATAAAGATAAGTACAAAGCTTGTGATGACCCTCCTGTCCCTCTGAGTCTGGAGTCAAAGCCAGAGAAGGTTGGTGTGTTTGTGGACTATGAGGAGGGTCTGGTCTCCTTCTATGACGTGGATGCTGCAGCTCTGATCTTCTCCTTCACTGGCTGCTCCTTCACTCATAAGCTCCTCCCATACTTCAATCCTGGGCTTCATTATGCTGGTACAAACTCCGCCCCTCTGATCATCTCAGCTGTCAGTCACTCTGCCTAACCTGCAGGAGTTTACATGAAACGTTTCTGTGGTTTAAGGGAACTAAAGTACAAAGGATCAGCTGATCTTCCCTCTTTACTTTGTCTTTTCTTCACATTCTGATGACATCATATTTGTTTCTGGTTGCTTCTTACTGCTGTAACACAACAATTTACTCACACTGATCTAAGAACTGTGATTACTGTTCATCAATCAATCAATCAGAAGCTTTGAGTAAAGTCTTTGCATGTAAGTGTGATCAATCAAAAGGTTTGATTGATCTCTGTAAATATCACAAATGTTGGGTTGTGGTTTATGAATGGACTGAATTCTGTCTCTGATCTTTGTACCAAAAACAATAATAAAGTTGGGATGAGGTCATGTCAGCTGTTTTCATGTTTGGTATCAAATCTGAAAACATGTTTGACTTTCATGTTTTAGTGCAGAGCTCTGTTCATGTAAGACTGTATCTGTAATCTAATAAACAAAACCAGAGCTTTCCAATCATGTTTAACCCTTTAATCCAGTGCTTCTCAAATAGGGGGGCGCGGTGAAATGCCAGGGGGGCGCCTGTGACCCCGGGGAACATGCACGGCGAAACTACCGTTTTGCTTTTTCATTGCCGTACCAGAATGAAGTGTAATTGCACAGCCGTTACCGTTAGGTGGAGCTTTCACACCTACATGTAGTTTGAGATTTACTCTCATTATTAGAGCATGCACAGGGAGTATTAGCTCTTCTGCTGTGGTGTGGGTTTTTTTGCACCGAGCATGCACACACACACACACCACGGAGCCGGAGCCAGCACAGGAGACACAATGGAAAAATACTAAACAGGGATGAAAAGAAAGGCAGAGAGAGACGGAGATAATGAGACAGACAAAAGTCTCCCGAAAGGTAAAACGAGGAAATATATCAAAGCATATGTAGCGCTTGGCTTCACTGTGACTACGGTGGGAGACGAGGAAACACCGGTGTGTTCTAGTGATGGGTCATGCGCACAAGCATCGGCTCTCTCTTTGTAGTGAATCAGAAGAGCCGGCTCGCAATCGAGTGAGAGCCGGCTCCCAGTTTTTTTCCATTCACTGCTTAGGTTTCACTTTCAGTGCTCAGTCCCAGCTCTGGTTACGACAGAGCTTTGTTATTATTGGCCAGCATGGCGACCAGCATGCGGCATTCACGTGAGAATTAATAAAAATAATAATAATAATAATAATAATAATGATAATAACTTAAGGATGTGTAAACAGAGAGGGGGGCGGGGCAGACACACCACTTGACTCTAGAGATGGGCGATACCGGGTATTTAGTATCGATCCGATACCAAGTAAATACAGGGCCAGTAGAAGTGTGAAGTGTGAAGTGTGTGTGTGTGTGTGTGTATGTGTGTGCGGGCCAGGCTGGGCGTACCTGCAAGTGACAGGGCAACATCAAAAGATGAGGAGGAAGGGGGAGCAAGGTGTGATGCTCCGCAAAGTGTGTGTGTGTGTGTGTCGAGGGGAGCGCGCTGAGTGGGCGGGCCAGGCTGAGCGTACCTGCATGCTTGAGCCAAGTGACAGGGCAACATCAAAAGATGAGGACTAATGCTGTTTGCTGGAGTTTGGTTCTGGTTTTGGTTCTGTTCTGTGGATTTGTTAGAAATCTTTTGTTCATTTGTCCAATACAAAAGTTTAATTGAGGACATTATTAATGTTAGCTTGAGTTTGGTTCTGTTCTGTGGATTTGTTTGAAGTTTATTGTTAATTTGTGCAATAAAAAAGTTTAATTGAAATAAACAAATGTAAGAGTGATTTTGTCACAGAATAAATGCACAGAATTAGGCAATTATAAGGTCTCTCATAAAAACACTGAAAGCAAAAGGCTTTTCAACACATAAACATTGATCTTTTTGCAAAGTTAAGGTAAGCTATAGGCTACAAAAGATCCTAAATAAAGAGCCGATCGGGAGTCGAAAGAGCCGGCTCTTCTTTGAGAGCCGAGTCAAAAGAGCCGGCTCTCGGAAAAGAGCCGAACTTCCCATCACTAGTGTGTTTACTGTGTCTGAAAATGTTGGCAGCGGACAGCATGAAGCCAAGTAAATGAAGGCGTCACTTAAACACATCACAGCCCAACCACGCTGATAAGCCGAGCCGAGTTTTTTCAGTGAAAAAGTGCCGGTGAAAGATAAACCCCTCACTCAAGTCACAGACAGGATCAGCTCTTTCACTCTAAAGCAGTATCCTCTCTTAGGGCAGAGGGCTGTGGGCGTTCTTCAAAGTACAGATCCCAGCTAAACATTGAGCAGGAGCTGAGAGTTGCAGTCTCATGCTTCAAACCCCGCTTCGAAAAGTTGTGCAGTGCAAAACATGTCTGGCTCATAGCTATTAATCCTGACTTGATCATATTGTTTAAAAAAAAATCAGCAGAATTTGTTTGATTCATTTTTGTTTTGTAAGTTAGAGTGTTTAATATGTTGAGCTCCTGAGGTCATGGTGCTGATCAATTTCATTTATTATTATTTATTTATTTTATTTAAGTTTATTTTTCACTATCAAATGGCTCAATTAGTTGGTTGAAAGATGTTTGGTATAGTTTAGTAAAATACTTTACACAAGGATTTGATTTTGTTGAAATTAAGGCAAATTGATGCACGTTAAATCTTTTCTGGTTCAAACTAAAAAAAAGAGGTTAGTAAAGTTATTCTTTGGTGTAAGTGGATTTATCTATTTCTTTTTTTAGTTTTCCTTAATGTTATAAGGATACAATGTTATGCAGAGGTGTACTTGTAACAATTTTATAGACAAATTATACTATTTATCGTCGTGACGGAGGGTGGGGGGTGCAAAATGTTTTCTTCTTCCTAGGGGGGCTCGACAGAAAACAATTGAGAAGCACTGCTTTAATCCATGCTGTTTCAATCACACATATAAGCACAGAGGGGAGTATCAAAGTGAAAAAGGCGGCACTGAGTTTTATTTGATGAAGGTACCATTAAGAGTGAATGAGAAAGGAGCAGGTTTCAGATGCTGGTCAGAATCAGATGGTAGAAAGGAAGCGTTGTGTCAAACGAGGCAGGAAGAAGCAGCGTTCACCTCAGGGTTGTGTGTTTGTAGCTGAGGCGGAAAGATACGCACACATCCCATCATGCATTTCCACACAGAACGCAGAGAGACTGCAGGCACGTTGTCCAGACTGTGGTCAAGGAGAGCACCAAAGCTTTCCTCTCACCTCCACACACATACACACATACACACACATACAGAGACACAAACACACAGAAAATTGGCTCTAAGCATTGCTGGAGTTGGATGTGTGAGCAAAGCAGGGAGACATGTCTCTTCCCACTGAGTTGTAGTCAGTCAGTTTGTTGGGAGGACCTCATGTGTCTCAGTACTCCACAGTCACTGCTTTGGTCTTGAGGTATTCCATGAGAGCGTCTTCTCCTGTGGACCACAACAGAACAGAACAACACAGATCAGTCAACTCATATAACCTGAGCAAAGTTACAGAGACAGAGAGGACAGAGAGGCAAATCAAAGACAGCTAGAGACCCAGTCAACCTTATTGTGAGTGTTTAATTCACTCCCACTGCAATATTAACTTCCATAATCACATACAGAGACGCTTGGTTAGAGAAACTGTCATTCTTAAAGCAGGTAGCTCCTCTGCTCACTTTCACTAGGACATACATATAGATATACAGTAATGTTGATTATGATGTTCAAATGATGTAGATGTAGACAACTCTAACTGTTGTAAGAATGAGAGTTCACAACTTAACCCTAACCAAAGAAATGGGCTACAAAAGGTTGGAAAGTGCCTCAAAATGCCTAAGATGGCACAAAAATCAGACTTTTCATTAATATGAGGAGGTTTTAAGTTTAAACAAGATTCAAGCTCCTAACATCCTTTAGCTCAGTTACGTTTTTGCTTTTCTAAGAAGCATCGTATTCATTATTTCATCCTCTTCCCCATCATTCATCCATTTTCACACCACTGCTCACTGAGATCGTTGCCGAAGCCCGACTGTTCAAAGCTCTCAAAAGGTGAAGCCAGGTCTGTATTGTTGTAGGTGTTGGTCCTCCACACCAGTGAACACTGTGGGCTCCATGAAGAAGCCTGCAGAGAGATGGGACCACTGTAGTTATCCCGATGTTAAACATGATTGTGTTAAAGCTTTAAGAATAAGGAGGAGAAAGACCAAACACATCATAATCCATCATACAACACAAATAATTTGATTGTATTTGGAATGCAAACTGTAAAAAAAATGAAATCTGATTCTGCAAACAAACTACATGTCAATAGAATATGTACCTAATAACACATATGTTTCATGATGATCAGAATGAGAGAGATAATACATTACCATCATTTTGGCAGATGCTTTTATCCAAAGCGACTTACATTACATTAGCAACCATTAGAGAGGGGGGAGCAATTGAGGATTTGGTGCCTTGCTCAGGGGCACCTCAGCAGGGACTCGAACCAGCCAACCTCCGGTTTCCAAGCAGAAGCTCTACCCACTGAGCTACTGCCTCCCCTACATAGTAAGACAAAACCTTGGGATATTACAGTAAATATCAAACATCCTCTGTTCCTCTCTCATTACCTCCAGTGATGTCTCTCTCTCTCTCTCTCTCTCTCTCTCTCTCTCTCTCTCTGTGTTCTCTGTGGTGGAATCGTCCTCCATCTGGACTTTAGATGCAATTAAGCTCTGTAGGAAAATGGCACGTGGCTTTGATCTCCATCTTTGTCACATATCTGATTTACTCATGTTCCCCTTCTCTCCATGTACCGATGCTTTGTGGTCAAAGTGTGATAGGAAGAAGAAGTCTGGTGTGAGAAGCAGCAGCCTAGAAACCTAGCTGGGGAGTTGAGACCAAGCCTAGAGATCTGAGCGTTCTTCATGTCTGACTGTTGTGTTATGTTTCCACCATATTGCTCTTCTCTTAACCCCCAGGTTGCTCTGTAAAGTCTCAGTTTATCATTTATGGCAAACTGTAGATAATCTAGTGAGAACGATCATTTCACAGACAAACAATCCAGAAACTTTGCATTGTGTGTAAGTCTGTAAAAAGGAAGAACCTTCCTCCAAACATGCTGGAGGAAGAGAAGCAGCAACAACAGCTACAGGAGGAGGAGGAGGAGGAGCAACAAAAGAGGAGGAAGCAGAAGCTGCAACGTCATATTCCTGAAACGAAAGTCAGTCAGTCAGAGTCCAGCAGTGCCTCGACTGAAGCAGAAGAGAAGCCAGAGGATCAGAAGTTTGTCCAAGTTTGTCTCTGCAGCGTCTCGGCAGCGTCTCAGCCAAACTCTGGTGAGTGCAGACAGAATCTTGTCAGTTTCAGCAGCAGCATGATGTCCAGGCTGAGCTGCTCTCACACGTCTCACTTCACTGCTTCAGTCTTAAAGGCTTGGCTCTGGTTCACACACGTTGGTGTTTGTAAACACACGGCAGTTTTTACCGTAAGAGCAAGAAAAGAGCGTCAGGAAGTGTGTGTTTAGCTGCGTCAGTGAGTCTCAGCACTGAGCCGCACCGACGGCAACAGGAAGTGAAGTGAGTGCAGCCTGTAGTCATGGTGACCTCATTAAAAGGGCAAAGTTCAGCTCCAGAGTGAAAAGGGAAACTTTAAAGTCCAACAGTCTGAATAGAACTAAAGGGAAAAAAGCTTCATGTCCTGATCAATACACAATCAATCCTCATGAAGCTGAGCCTGAAGCTGAGCCTGAAGTCTTTTCATGAGGTTTCCTTGAGCGGCCCCTCAGGACAAACCCCAGTCTGCTCATAATATTCATCAAGAACAAAGTCGTCTCTCCTGTTTCACTCTGACATGAACTTCAGGAGCTTTAAGACTTCCAGACTCTTCATCCTGCTCAACAATCAGTGTTTGTGTCTCCAGAGATGTTTTCACTCATGTTCTCGTCTGTTCTCAGTTTGTAGACATGTCTGCTGCCAGCTGTCTGCTGTCTGAAGATCAGTTCCTGTGCTCCATCTGTCTGGAGGTCTTCACTGATCCAGTCTCCACACCATGTGGACACAACTTCTGCAAAAGCTGCATCACTCAACACTGGGACAGTAACGTCCAGTGTGTATGTCCTCTGTGTAAAGAGATGTTCTGCACAAGACCTGAGCTGAAGGTCAACACGTTCATATCTCAGATGGCTGCTGAGTTCAGACAGTCAACTTAAAAGGAGAAGATCAGAGGAACCAGCTGCCAAACCAGGAGAAGTTCAGTGTGACTTCTGCACTGGAACCAAACTAAAGGCCATCAAGTCCTGCCTGAAGTGTGAGGCCTCCTACTGTGAGACTCATCTGGAGCCTCATCTGACAGTAGCACGCCTGAGATCACACCAGCTCATCCATCCTGTGGACAACCTGGAGGACAGGATGTGTAAGAAGCACAAGAAACCTCTGGAGCTCTTCTGCATGACCGACCGTCCTGTGTGTGCTCACTCTGTCCTGTTTTAGACCACAAGAACCATGAGTTTGTTCCTCTGGAAGAAGAATATGAAGGAAAGAAGTCTGAGCTGGAGAAGATGGTGGCTGAACTTCAGCAGAAGACCCAGCTGACACTACTGAAGATCCAGGAGATGAAACAGTCAGCAAAGCTCAGCAGGGAAGCTGCAGACAGAGAGAGAGCAGATGGAGATCAGGTCTTCATTGCTCTGAAGCAGCTTGTGGAGAAAATCCAGGCCGACTTCAAGAAGACCATGGAGGAGAAGCAGAGGAGCACAGAGAAACAGACTGAAGTCCTCATCAAGGAGCTGCAGCAGGAAGTCTCTGGGCAGAGAGAGAGAACTGCTGAGGTGAAAAAGCTCCTACTCTCTGAAGATCACCTACACCTCCTCCAGAGCTTCTCATCCATCAGCTCTACTCCTCCCACCAAGGACTGGACACAGGTCAGAGTCCATCAAAGGCCAGATGAGGGGAGTGTGGTGAAAGCTGTGGCTCAGCTGGAGGAGACCATCAGTAAGGAGGTGAAGAAGCTGCAGGAGAAGGTGGAGCTGTGGAGGATCCAGCAGTTTGCAGTGGACGTGACTCTGGATCCTGATACAGCTCATCCTAAGCTCATCCTGTCTGATGATGAGAAACAAGTTTACTGTGGTGATGTGAGGAAGAATCTCCTAGACAACCCAAGGAGATTTGAAAGATGGTGGACTGTTTTAGCAAAGCAGAGTTTCTCCTCTGGAAGATTTTACTTTGAGGTTCAGGTCAAAGGAAAGACAGCGTGGACTTTAGGAGTGACCAGAGAGACGAGCAAGAGGAAGGGAACCATCACACTGAGCCCTCAGGAAGGTTACTGGACTGTAGGGTTGTGGAATGTAGATGAGTACAATGCCTATGATTCCTCTCCTGTCCCTCTGAGTCTAAATTCAAAGCCAGAGAAGGTGGGCGTGTTTGTGGACTATGAGGAGGGTCTGGTCTCCTTCTATGATGTGGATGCTGCAGCTCTGATATTCTCCTTCACTGGCTGCTCCTTCACTCATAAGCTCCTCCTATTCTTCAATCCTGGGCGTAATCATGATGGTAGAAACTCCGCCCCTCTGATCATCTCAGCTGTCAGTCACTCTGCCTAACCTGCAGGAGTTTACATGAAACGTTTCTGTGGTTTAAGGGAACTAAAGTACAAAGGATCAGCTGATCTTCCCTCTTTACTTTGTCTTTTCTTCACATTCTGATGACATCATATTTGTTTCTGGTTGCTTCTTACTGCTGTAACACAACAATTTACTCACACTGATCTAAGAACTGTGATTACTGTTCATCAATAAATCAATCAGAAGCTTTTAGTAAAGTCTTTGCATGTAAGTGTGATCAATCAAAAGGTTTGATTGATCTCTGTAAATATCACAAATGTTGGGTTGTGGTTTATGAATGGTCTGAATTCTGTCTTTGATCTTTGGAACAAAAACAATAATAAAGTTGGGATGAGGTCATGTCAGCTGTTTTCATGTTTGGTATCAAATCTGAAAACATGTTAGACTTTCAGGTTTGAGTGCAGAGCTCTGTTCATGTAAGACTGTATCTGTAATCTAATAAACAAAACCAGAGCTTTCCAATCATGTTTAACCCTTTAATCCAGTGCTTCTCAAATAGGGGGGCGCGGTGAAATGCCAGGGGGTCGCCTGTGACCCCGGGGAACATGCACGGCGAAACTACCGTTTTGCTTTTTCATTGCCGTACCAGAATGAAGTGTAATTGCACAGCCGTTACCGTTAGGTGGAGCTTTCACACCTACATGTAGTTTGAGATTTACTCTCATTATTAGAGCATGCACAGGGAGTATTAGCTCTTCTGCTGTGGTTTGGGTTTTTTTGCACCGAGCATGCACACACACACACACCACGGAGCCGGAGCCAGCACAGGAGACACAATGGAAAAATACTAAACAGGGATGAAAAGAAAGGCAGAGAGAGACGGAGATAATGAGACAGACAAAAGTCTCCCGAAAGGTAAAACGAGGAAATATATCAAAGCATATGTAGCGCTTGGCTTCACTGTGACTACGGTGGGAGACGAGGAAACACCGGTGTGTTCTAGTGATGGGTCATGCGCACAAGCATCGGCTCTGGGAGCCGGCTCTTTGTAGTGAATCAGAAGAGCCGGCTCGCAATCGAGTGAGAGCCGGCTCCCAGTTTTTTTCCACTCGCTGCTTAGGTTTCACTTTCAGTGCTCAGTCCCAGCTCTGGTTACGACAGAGCTTTGTTATTATTGGCCAGCATGGCGACCAGCATGCGGCATTCACGTGAGAATTAATAAAAATAATAATAATAATAATAATGATAATAACTTAAGGATGTGTAAACAGAGAGGGGGGCGGGGCAGACACACCACTTGACTCTAGAGATGGGCGATACCGGGTATTTGGTATCGATCCGATACCAAGTAAATACAGGGCCAGTAGAAGTGTGAAGTGTGAAGTGTGTGTGTGTGTGTGTGTGTGTGTGTGTGTGTGTGCGGGCCAGGCTGGGCGTACCTGCAAGTGACAGGGCAACATCAAAAGATGAGGAGGAAGGGGGAGCAAGGTGTGATGCTCTGCAAAGTGTGTGTGTGTGTGTCGAGGGGAGCGCGCTGAGTGGGCGGGCCAGGCTGAGCGTACCTGCATGCTTGAGCCAAGTGACAGGGCAACATCAAAAGATGAGGACTAATGCTGTTTCCTGGAGTTTGGTTCTGGTTTTGGTTCTGTTCTGTGGATTTGTTAGAAATCTTTTGTTCATTTGTCCAATACAAAAGTTTAATTAAGGACATTATTAATGTTAGCGTGAGTTTGGTTCTGTTCTGTGGATTTGTTTGAAGTTTATTGTTAATTTGTGCAATAAAAAAGTTTAATTGAAATAAACAAATGTAAGAGTGATTTTGTCACAGAATAAATGCACAGAATTAGGCAATTATAAGGTCTCTCATAAAAACACTGAAAGCAAAAGGCTTCTCAACACATAAACATTGATCTTTTTGCAAAGTTAAGGTAAGCTATAGGCTACAAAAGATCCTAAATAAAGAGCCGATCGGGAGTCGAAAGAGCCGGCTCTTCTTTGGGAGCCGAGTCAAAAGAGCCGGCTCTCGGAAAAGAGCCGAACTTCCCATCACTAGTGTGTTCACTGTGTCTGAAAATGTTGGCAGCGGACAGCATGAAGCCAAGTAAATGAAGGCGTCACTTAAACACATCACAGCCCAACTACGCTGATAAGCCGAGCCGAGTTTTTTCAGTGAAAACGTGCCGGTGAAAGATAAACCCCTCCCTCAAGTCACAGACAGGATCAGCTCTTTCACTCTAAAGCAGTATCCACTCTTAGAGGGCTGTGGGCGTTCTTCAAAGTACAGATCCCAGCTAAACATTGAGCAGGAGCTGAGAGTTGCAGTCTCATGCTTCAAACCCCGCTTCGAAAAGTTGTGCAGTGCAAAACATGTCTGGCAGAGTTGTGTTATGTTTCCACCATATTGCTCTTCTCTTAACCCCCAGGTTGCTCTGTAAATTCTCAGTTTATTATTTAAACTGAGAATTTACAGCCAAACTCTGGTGAGTGCAGACAGAATCTTGTCAGTTTCAGCAGCAGCATGAGGTCCAGGCTGAGCTGCTCTCACACGTCTCACTTCACTGCTTCAGTCTTAAAGGCTTGGCTCTGGTTCACACACGTTGGTGTTTGTAAACACACGGCAGTTTTTACCGTCAGAGAAAGAAAAGAGCGTCAGGAAGTGTGTGTTTAGCTGCGTCAGTGAGTCTCAGCACTGAGCCGCACCCACGGCAACAGGAAGTGAAGTGAGTGCAGTCTGTAGTCATGGTGACCTCATTAAAAGGCAAAGTTCAGCTCCAGAGTGAAAAGGTTAACTTTAAAGTCAAACAGTCTGAATAGAACTAAAGGGACAAAAGCTTCATGTCCTGATCAATACACAATCAATCCTCATGAAGCTGAGCCTGAAGCTGAGCCTGAAGTCTTTTCATGACGTTTCCTTGAGCGCCCCCTCAGGAAAAACCCCAGTCTGCTCATAATATCCATCAAGAACAAAGTCGTCTCTCCTGTTTCACTCTGACATGAACTTCAGGAGCTTTAAGACTTCCAGACTCTTCATCCTGCTCAACAATCAGTGTTTGTGTCTCCAGAGATGTTTTCACTCATGTTCTCTTCTGTTCTCAGTTTGTAGACATGTCTGCTGCCTGCTGTCTGCTGTCTGAAGATCAGTTCCTGTGCTCCATCTGTCTGGAGGTCTTCACTGATCCAGTCTCCACACCATGTGGACACAACTTCTGCAAAAGCTGCATCACTCAACACTGGGACAGTAACGTCCTGTGTGTGTGTCCTCTGTGTAAGAAGCTTTATGACAGAAGACCTGAGCTAGAGGTGAACACGTTCATATCTCAGATGGCCGCTGAGTTCAGACAGTCGACTCCAAAGGAAGCCAGCAGAAGATCAGAGGAACCAGCTGCCAAACCAGGAGAAGTTCAGTGTGACTTCTGCACTGGAACCAGACCGACCAGATAATGAGACAGACAAAAGTCTCCCGAAAGGTAAAACGAGGAAATATATCAAAGCATATGTAGCGCTTGGCTTCACTGTGACTACGGTGGGAGACGAGGAAACACCGGTGTGTTCTAGTGATGGGTCATGCGCATCTTCCCCATCATTCATCCATTTTCACACCACTGCTCACTGAGATCGTTGCCGAAGCCCGACTGCTCAAAGCTCTCAAAAGGTGAAGCCAGGTCTGTATTGTTGTAGGTGTTGGTCCTCCACACCAGTGAACACTGTGGGCTCCATGAAGAAGCCTGCAGAGAGATGGGACCACTGTAGTTATCCTGATGTTAAACATGATTGTGTTAAAGCTTTAAGAATAAGGAGGAGAAAGACCAAACACATCATAATCCATCATACAACACAAATAATTTGATTGTATTTGGAATGCAAACTGTAAAAAAAATGAAATCTGATTCTGCAAACAAACTACATGTCAATAGAATATGTACCTAATAACACATATGTTTCATGATGATCAGAATGAGAGAGATAATACATTACCATCATTTTGGCAGATGCTTTTATCCAAAGCGACTTACATTACATTAGCAACCATTAGAGAGGGGGGAGCAATTGAGGATTTGGTGCCTTGCTCAGGGGCACCTCAGCAGGGACTCGAACCAGCCAACCTCCGGTTTCCAAGCAGAAGCTCTACCCACTGAGCTACTGCCTCCCCTACATAGTAAGACAAAACCTTGGGATATTACAGTAAATATCAAACATCCTCTGTTCCTCTCTCATTACCTCCAGTGATGTCTCTCTCTCTCTCTCTCTCTCTCTCTCTCTGTGTTCTCTGTGGTGGAATCGTCCTCCATCTGGACTTTAGATGCAATTAAGCTCTGTAGGAAAATGGCACGTGGCTTTGATCTCCATCTTTGTCACATATCTGATTTACTCATGTTCTCCTTCTCTCCATGTACCGATGCTTTGTGGTCAAAGTGTGATAGGAAGAAGAAGTCTGGTGTGAGAAGCAGCAGCCTAGAAACCTAGCTGGGGAGTTGAGACCAAGCCTAGAGATCTGAGCGTTCTTCATGTCTGACTGTTGTGTTATGTTTCCACCATATTGCTCTTCTCTTAACCCCCAGGTTGCTCTGTAAAGTCTCAGTTTATCATTTATGGCAAACTGTAGATAATCTAGTGAGAACGATCATTTCACAGACAAACAATCCAGAAACTTTGCATTGTGTGTAAGTCTGTAAAAAGGAAGAACCTTCCTCCAAACATGCTGGAGGAAGAGAAGCAGCAACAACAGCTACAGGAGGAGGAGGAGGAGGAGCAACAAAAGAGGAGGAAGCAGAAGCTGCAACGTCATATTCCTGAAACGAAAGTCAGTCAGTCAGAGTCCAGCAGTGCCTCGACTGAAGCAGAAGAGAAGCCAGAGGATCAGAAGTTTGTCCAAGTTTGTCTCTGCAGCGTCTCGGCAGCGTCTCAGCCAAACTCTGGTGAGTGCAGACAGAATCTTGTCAGTTTCAGCAGCAGCATGAGGTCCAGGCTGAGCTGCTCTCACACGTCTCACTTCACTGCTTCAGTCTTAAAGGCTTGGCTCTGGTTCACACACGTTGGTGTTTGTAAACACACGGCAGTTTTTACCGTAAGAGCAAGAAAAGAGCGTCAGGAAGTGTGTGTTTAGCTGCGTCAGTGAGTCTCAGCACTGAGCCGCACCGACGGCAACAGGAAGTGAAGTGAGTGCAGCCTGTAGTCATGGTGACCTCATTAAAAGGGCAAAGTTCAGCTCCAGAGTGAAAAGGGAAACTTTAAAGTCCAACAGTCTGAATAGAACTAAAGGGAAAAAAGCTTCATGTCCTGATCAATACACAATCAATCCTCATGAAGCTGAGCCTGAAGCTGAGCCTGAAGTCTTTTCATGAGGTTTCCTTGAGCGGCCCCTCAGGACAAACCCCAGTCTGCTCATAATATTCATCAAGAACAAAGTCGTCTCTCCTGTTTCACTCTGACATGAACTTCAGGAGCTTTAAGACTTCCAGACTCTTCATCCTGCTCAACAATCAGTGTTTGTGTCTCCAGAGATGTTTTCACTCATGTTCTCGTCTGTTCTCAGTTTGTAGACATGTCTGCTGCCAGCTGTCTGCTGTCTGAAGATCAGTTCCTGTGCTCCATCTGTCTGGAGGTCTTCACTGATCCAGTCTCCACACCATGTGGACACAACTTCTGCAAAAGCTGCATCACTCAACACTGGGACAGTAACGTCCAGTGTGTATGTCCTCTGTGTAAAGAGATGTTCTGCACAAGACCTGAGCTGAAGGTCAACACGTTCATATCTCAGATGGCTGCTGAGTTCAGACAGTCAACTCAAAAGGAAGCCCGCAGAAGATCAGAGGAACCAGCTGCCAAACCAGGAGAAGTTCAGTGTGACTTCTGCACTGGAACCAAACTAAAGGCCATCAAGTCCTGCCTGAAGTGTGAGGCCTCCTACTGTGAGACTCATCTGGAGCCTCATCTGACAGTAGCACGCCTGAGATCACACCAGCTCATCCATCCTGTGGACAACCTGGAGGACAGGATGTGTAAGAAGCACAAGAAACCTCTGGAGCTCTTCTGCATGACCGACCAGACCTGTGTGTGCTCACTCTGTCCTGTTTTAGACCACAAGAACCATGAGTTTGTTCCTCTGGAAGAAGAATATGAAGGAAAGAAGTCTGAGCTGGAGAAGATGGTGGCTGAACTTCAGCAGAAGACCCAGCTGACACTACTGAAGATCCAGGAGATGAAACAGTCAGCAAAGCTCAGCAGGGAAGCTGCAGACAGAGAGAGAGCAGATGGAGATCAGGTCTTCATTGCTCTGAAGCAGCTTGTGGAGAAAATCCAGGCCGACTTCAAGAAGACCATGGAGGAGAAGCAGAGGAGCACAGAGAAACAGACTGAAGTCCTCATCAAGGAGCTGCAGCAGGAAGTCTCTGGGCAGAGAGAGAGAACTGCTGAGGTGAAAAAGCTCCTACTCTCTGAAGATCACCTACACCTCCTCCAGAGCTTCTCATCCATCAGCTCTGCTACTCCCACAAAGGACTGGACACAGGTCATAGTCCATCAAAGGTCACATGAGGGGAGCCTGGTGAAAGCTGTGGCTCAGCTGGAGGAGACCATCAGTAAGGAGGTGAAGAAGCTGCTGAAGAAGGTGGAGCTGAGGAGGATCCAGCAGTTTGCAGTGGACGTGACTCTGGATCCTGATACAGCTTATCCTAAGCTCATCCTGTCTGATGATGAGAAACAAGTTTACTGTGGTGATGTGAGGAAGAATCTCCCGAACAAACCACAGAGATTTTATTCACGTGTTGGTGTTTTAGCAAAGCAGAGTTTCTCCTCTGGAAGATTTTACTTTGAGGTTCAGGTCAAAGGAAAGACAGCGTGGACTTTAGGAGTGACCAGAGAGACGAGCAAGAGGAAGGGATTCTTCACACGCAGCCCTCAGGAAGGTTACTGGGCTGTAGGGTTGTGGAATGTAGATGAGTACAATGCCTATGATTCCTCTCCTGTCCCTCTGAGTCTAAAGTCAAAGCCAGAGAAGGTGGGCGTGTTTGTGGACTATGAGGAGGGTCTGGTCTCCTTCTATGATGTGGATGCTGCAGCTCTGATCTTCTCCTTCACTGGCTGCTCCTTCACTCATAAGCTCCTCCTATTCTTCAATCCTGGGCGTAATCATGATGGTATAAACTCCGCCCCTCTGATCATCTCAGCTGTCAGTCACTCTGCCTAACCTGCAGGAGTTTACATGAAACGTTTCTGTGGTTTAAGGGAACTAAAGTACAAAGGATCAGCTGATCTTCCCTCTTTACTTTGTCTTTTCTTCACATTCTGATGACATCATATTTGTTTCTGGTTGCTTCTTACTGCTGTAACACAACAATTTACTCACACTGATCTAAGAACTGTGATTACTGTTCATCAATAAATCAATCAGAAGCTTTTAGTAAAGTCTTTGCATGTAAGTGTGATCAATCAAAAGGTTTGATTGATCTCTGTAAATATCACAAATGTTGGGTTGTGGTTTATGAATGGTCTGAATTCTGTCTTTGATCTTTGGAACAAAAACAATAATAAAGTTGGGATGAGGTCATGTCAGCTGTTTTCATGTTTGGTATCAAATCTGAAAACATGTTAGACTTTCAGGTTTGAGTGCAGAGCTCTGTTCATGTAAGACTGTATCTGTAATCTAATAAACAAAACCAGAGCTTTCCAATCATGTTTAACCCTTTAATCCAGTGCTTCTCAAATAGGGGGGCGCGGTGAAATGCCAGGGGGTCGCCTGTGACCCCGGGGAACATGCACGGCGAAACTACCGTTTTGCTTTTTCATTGCCGTACCAGAATGAAGTGTAATTGCACAGCCGTTACCGTTAGGTGGAGCTTTCACACCTACATGTAGTTTGAGATTTACTCTCATTATTAGAGCATGCACAGGGAGTATTAGCTCTTCTGCTGTGGTTTGGGTTTTTTTGCACCGAGCATGCACACACACACACACCACGGAGCCGGAGCCAGCACAGGAGACACAATGGAAAAATACTAAACAGGGATGAAAAGAAAGGCAGAGAGAGACGGAGATAATGAGACAGACAAAAGTCTCCCGAAAGGTAAAACGAGGAAATATATCAAAGCATATGTAGCGCTTGGCTTCACTGTGACTACGGTGGGAGACGAGGAAACACCGGTGTGTTCTAGTGATGGGTCATGCGCACAAGCATCGGCTCTGGGAGCCGGCTCTTTGTAGTGAATCAGAAGAGCCGGCTCGCAATCGAGTGAGAGCCGGCTCCCAGTTTTTTTCCACTCGCTGCTTAGGTTTCACTTTCAGTGCTCAGTCCCAGCTCTGGTTACGACAGAGCTTTGTTATTATTGGCCAGCATGGCGACCAGCATGCGGCATTCACGTGAGAATTAATAAAAATAATAATAATAATAATAATGATAATAACTTAAGGATGTGTAAACAGAGAGGGGGGCGGGGCAGACACACCACTTGACTCTAGAGATGGGCGATACCGGGTATTTGGTATCGATCCGATACCAAGTAAATACAGGGCCAGTAGAAGTGTGAAGTGTGAAGTGTGTGTGTGTGTGTGTGTGTGCGGGCCAGGCTGGGCGTACCTGCAAGTGACAGGGCAACATCAAAAGATGAGGAGGAAGGGGGAGCAAGGTGTGATGCTCTGCAAAGTGTGTGTGTGTGTGTCGAGGGGAGCGCGCTGAGTGGGCGGGCCAGGCTGAGCGTACCTGCATGCTTGAGCCAAGTGACAGGGCAACATCAAAAGATGAGGACTAATGCTGTTTCCTGGAGTTTGGTTCTGGTTTTGGTTCTGTTCTGTGGATTTGTTAGAAATCTTTTGTTCATTTGTCCAATACAAAAGTTTAATTAAGGACATTATTAATGTTAGCGTGAGTTTGGTTCTGTTCTGTGGATTTGTTTGAAGTTTATTGTTAATTTGTGCAATAAAAAAGTTTAATTGAAATAAACAAATGTAAGAGTGATTTTGTCACAGAATAAATGCACAGAATTAGGCAATTATAAGGTCTCTCATAAAAACACTGAAAGCAAAAGGCTTCTCAACACATAAACATTGATCTTTTTGCAAAGTTAAGGTAAGCTATAGGCTACAAAAGATCCTAAATAAAGAGCCGATCGGGAGTCGAAAGAGCCGGCTCTTCTTTGGGAGCCGAGTCAAAAGAGCCGGCTCTCGGAAAAGAGCCGAACTTCCCATCACTAGTGTGTTCACTGTGTCTGAAAAAGTTGGCAGCGGACAGCATGAAGCCAAGTAAATGAAGGCGTCACTTAAACACATCACAGCCCAACTACGCTGATAAGCCGAGCCGAGCTTTTTCAGTGAAAACGTGCCGGTGAAAGATAAACCCCTCCCTCAAGTCACAGACAGGATCAGCTCTTTCACTCTAAAGCAGTATCCACTCTTAGGGCAGAGGGCTGTGGGCGTTCTTCAAAGTACAGATCCCAGCTAAACATTGAGCAGGAGCTGAGAGTTGCAGTCTCATGCTTCAAACCCCGCTTCGAAAAGTTGTGCAGTGCAAAACATGTCTGGCAGAGTTGTGTTATGTTTCCACCATATTGCTCTTCTCTTAACCCCCAGGTTGCTCTGTAAATTCTCAGTTTATTATTTATGACAAACTGTAGATAATCTAGTTAGAACGATCATTTCACAGACAAACAATCCAGAAACTTTGCATCGTGTGTAAGTCTGTAAAAAGGAAGAACCTTCCTCCAAACCTGCTGGAGGAAGAGAAGCAGCAACAACAGCTGGAGGAGGAGGAGGAGGAGGAGCAACAAAAGAGGAGGAAGCAGAAGCTGCAACGTCATATTCCTGGAACGAAAGTCAGTCAGTCAGAGTCCAGCAGAGCCTCCACTGAAGCAGAAGAGAAGCCAGAGGATCAGAAGTTTGTCCAAGTTTGTCTCTGCAGCGTCTCTGCAGCGTCTCAGCCAAACTCTGGTGAGTGCAGACAGAATCTTGTCAGTTTCAGCAGCAGCATGAGGTCCAGGCTGAGCTGCTCTCACACGTCTCACTTCACTGCTTCAGTCTTAAAGGCTTGGCTCTGGTTCACACACGTTGGTGTTTGTAAACACACGGCAGTTTTTACCGTCAGAGAAAGAAAAGAGCGTCAGGAAGTGTGTGTTTAGCTGCGTCATTGATTCTCAGCACTGAGCCGCACCCACGGCAACAGGAAGTGAAGTGAGTGCAGCCTGTAGTCATGGTGACCTCATTAAAAGGCAAAGTTCAGCTCCAGAGTGAAAAGGTTAACTTTAAAGTCAAACAGTCTGAATAGAACTAAAGGGACAAAAGCTTCATGTCCTGATCAATACACAATCAATCCTCATGAAGCTGAGCCTGAAGCTGAGCCTGAAGTCTTTTCATGAGGTTTCCTTGAGCGCCCCCTCAGGACAAACCCCAGTCTGCTCATAATATCCATCAAGAACAAAGTCGTCTCTCCTGTTTCACTCTGACATGAACTTCAGGAGCTTTAAGACTTCCAGACTCTTCATCCTGCTCAACAATCAGTGTTTGTGTCTCCAGAGATGTTTTCACTCATGTTCTCTTCTGTTCTCAGTTTGTAGACATGTCTGCTGCCTGCTGTCTGCTGTCTGAAGATCAGTTCCTGTGCTCCATCTGTCTGGAGGTCTTCACTGATCCAGTCTCCACACCATGTGGACACAACTTCTGCAAAAGCTGCATCACTCAACACTGGGACAGTAACGTCCTGTGTGTGTGTCCTCTGTGTAAGAAGCTTTATGACGGAAGACCTGAGCTAGAGGTGAACACGTTCATATCTCAGATGGCCGCTGAGTTCAGACAGTCGACTCCAAAGGAAGCCAGCAGAAGATCAGAGGAACCAGCTGCCAAACCAGGAGAAGTTCAGTGTGACTTCTGCACTGGAACCAAACTAAAGGCCATCAAGTCCTGCCTGAAGTGTGAGGCCTCCTACTGTGAGACTCATCTGGAGCCTCATCTGACAGCAGCACGCCTGAGATCACACCAGCTGATCCTTCCTGTGGACAACCTGGAAGACAGGATGTGTAAGAAGCACAGGAAACCTCTGGAGCTCTTCTGCAAGACCGACCAGACCTGTGTGTGCCTCATCTGTCCTGTTTTAGACCACAAGAACCATGAGTTTGTTCCTCTGGAAGAAGAATATGAAGGAACGAAGTCTGAGCTGGAGAAGATGGTGGCTGAACTTCAGCAGAAGATCCAGCTGACACTACTGAAGATCCAGGAGATGAAACAGTCAGCAAAGCTCAGCAGGGAAGCTGCAGACAGAGAGAGAGCAGATGGAGATCAGGTCTTCACCAATCTGAAGCAGCTTGTGGAGAAAATCCAGGCCGACTTCAGGAAGACCATGGAGGAGAAGCAGAGGAGCACAGAGAAACAGACTGAAGACCTCATCAAGGAGCTGCAGCAGGAACTCTCTGAGCAGAGAGAGAGAGCTGCTGATGTGGAGAAGCTCCTACTCTCTGAAGATCACCTCCACCTCCTCCAGAGCTTCTTATCCATCAGCTCTACTCCTCCCACCAAGGACTGGACACAGGTCAGAGTCCATCAAAGGCCAGATGAGGGGAGTGTGGTGAAAGCTGTGGCTCAGCTGGAGGAGACCATCAGTAAGGAGGTGAAGAAGCTGCAGGAGAAGGTGGAGCTGTGGAGGATCCAGCAGTTTGCAGTGGACGTGACACTGGATCCTGATACAGCTCATCCTAAGCTCATCCTGTCTGATGATGAGAAACAAGTTTACTGTGGTGATGTGAGGAAGAATCTCCTAGACAACCCACAGAGATTTGAAAGATGGTGGACTGTTTTAGCAAAGCAGAGTTTCTCCTCTGGAAGATTTTACTTTGAGGTTCAGGTCAAAGGAAAGACAGCGTGGACTTTAGGAGTGACCAGAGAGACGAGCAAGAGGAAGGGAACCATCACACTGAGCCCTCAGGAAGGTTACTGGACTGTAAGGTTGTGGAATGTAGATAAGTACAAAGCTTATGTTGTCCCTCCTGTCCCTCTGAGTCTGGAGTCAAAGCCAGAGAAGGTGGGCGTGTTTGTGGACTATGAGGAGGGTCTGGTCTCCTTCTATGACGTGGATGCTGCAGCTCTGATCTTCTCCTTCACTGGCTGCTCCTTCACTAATAAGCTCCTCCCATTGTTCGGTCCGGAGCTGAATCATGATGGTACAAACTCCGCCCCTCTGATCATCTAAGCTGTCAGTCACTCTGCCTAACCTGCAGGAGTTTACATGAAACGTTTCTGTGGTTTAAGGGAACTAAAGTACAAAGGATCAGCTGATCTTCCCTCTTTACTTTGTCTTTTCTTCACATTCTGATGACATCATATTTGTTTCTGGTTGCTTCTTACTGCTGTAACACAACAATTTACTCACACTGATCTAAGAACTGTGATTACTGTTCATCAATAAATCAATCAGAAGCTTTGAGTAACGTCTTTGCATGTAAGTGTGATCAATCAAAAGGTTTGATTGTCCACAAACAATGTTTGGTTGTGGTTTATGAATGGACTGAATTCTGTCTTTGATCTTTGGAACAAAAACAATAATAAAGTTGGGATGAGGTCATGTCAGCTGTTTTCATGTTTGGTATCAAATCTGAAAACATGTTAGACTTTCAGGTTTGAGTGCAGAGCTCTGTTCATGTAAGACTGTATCTGTAATCTAATAAACAAAACCAGAGCTTTCCAATCATGTTTAACCCTTTAATCCATGCTGTTTCAATCACACATATAAGCACAGAGGGGAGTTTAAAAGTGTAAAATGCTGCACTGAGTTTTAGTTGTAGATGATTCTCAAGCCCTTTGCTGCTGACTACATAACAAAAGTGAAATAGTGGAAATGGTACAAGTAGGCGGGGCTAAAGAAGGCTACAGTAAATATCAAACATCCTCTGTTCCTCTCTCATTACCTCCAGTGATGTCTCTCTCTCTCTCTCTCTCTCTCTCTCTCTCTCTCTCTCTCTGTGTTCTCTGTGGTGGAATCGTCCTCCATCTGGACTTTAGATGCATTTAAGCTCTGTAGGAAAGCGGCACGTGGCTTTGATCTCCATCTCTGTCACATATCTGATTTACTCATGTTCTCCTTCTCTCCATGTACCGATGCTTTGTGGTCAAAGTGTGATAGGAATAAGAAGTCTGGTGTGAGAAGCAGCAGCCTAGAAACCTAGCTGGGGAGTTGAGACCAAGCCTAGAGATCTGAGCGTTCTTCATGTCTGACTGTTGTGTTATGTTTCCACCATATTGCTCTTCTCTTAACCCCCAGGTTGCTCTGTAAAGTCTCAGTTTATCATTTATGGCAAACTGTAGATAATCTAGTGAGAAGGATCATGTTGTGTGATTAAACAGCAGCATCATACAGTGAAAGTGAAATCAAAGTTTATTCAGCATTTAAAGACATTTATGGCTGACTGGTTGATCATTGAAGGGGCCGTTCACACTTTGTGCTCAGCGTGAGACAGAAAACACTTTGTGATGACACTTTTCACCATGGCACAATGAGTAGTGTGTGTGTGTGTGTGTGTGTGTGTGTGTTAGCCCTTACTGTGGTCAAATAGAAAACTCATTTCCTGTTTGTCCCTCTGCAATTTTACAATTTTTTTAAACAATTAAATAGATTGAATGTAAAAACAGCTACAGTCAAGCTGCTGCGTCTTCAACACACACACATATATTATAGTTTTATAACCTAGTGTTCCTCTGGCTGACAAGGACAAGAATATATCAAATAATATCTTCCTCTTTCATTTAAAAATATTTACAAATCAAGTAAAATTGCACAAAAGGGATGAGTCGGTTTATAAAGATGCAATGTAGGAACAGACAGAGACAGAAGGTAAACAATGAGCGTGCATGTGAGGGAGATACAAGAAGAGAACACACATCTGAACGCATTAAGACTTGTGTGTGTGTGTGTGTGACTCTCACTGCCAGTTTAGACGTCTCCAGTTTCAGATCCCTGTTCTAAGAGTCTACAGAGTTTGGTGGGTTCTTCGTTTCTTTAAAAGAGAATAGAGCAGAGAGAACTCCTTGATGGTGCATTCAAGGAAGCTCAGGCACCAGAGGAAAGAGGAAAGTACCCACATCACACTTGTAAGAGCAGGAATGGGGATTTGTTTTTGTTTGTTTCTTTTTCCTGAACCCCATCTCCCCATCATGATGACCAGTTCCTCTTAAACGGCCTCATGTCTCTATAAACTATCATCAAACAGCCAGATGTCTTTATAACAATACCATACTCGTGTTAACATTTCATTTTCTGTCCATGAAGCTGCAGCTTTCTCTAGTTTCTGATGAAGGTACCATTAAGAGTGAATGAGAAAGGAGCATGTTTCAGATGCTGGTCAGAATCAGATGGTAGAAAGGAAGCGTTGTGTCAAACGAGGCAGGAAGAAGCAGCGTTCACCTCAGGGTTGTGTGTTTGTAGCTGAGGCGGAAAGATACGCACACATCCCATCAAGCATTTCCACACAGAACGCAGAGAGACGGCAGGCACGTTGTCCAGACTGTGGTCAAGGAGAGCACCAAAGCTTTCCTCTCACCTCCACACACACACACATACAGAGACACAAACACACAGAAAATTGTCTCTAAGCATTGCTGGAGTTGGATGTGTGAGCAAAGCAGGGAGACATGTCTCTTCCCACTGAGTTGTAGTCAGTCAGTTTGTTGGGAGGACCTCATGTGTCTCAGTACTCTACAGTCACTGCTTTGGTCTTGAGGTATTCCATGAGAGCGTCTTCTCCTGTGGACCACAACAGAACAGAACAACACAGATCAGTCAACTCATATTACCTGAGCAAAGTTACAGAGACAGAGAGGACAGAGAGGCAAATCAAAGACAGCTAGAGACCCAGTCAACCTTATTGTGAGTGTTTAATTCACTCCCACTGCAATATTAATTTCCATAATCACATACAGAGAAGCTTTGTTAGAGAAACTGTCTTTCTTAAAGCAGGTAGCTCCTCTGCTCACTTTCACTAGGACATACATATAGATATACAGTAATGTTGATTATGATGTTCAAATGATGTAGATGTAGACAACTCTAACTGTTTTAAGAATGAGAGTCCACAACTTAACCCTAACCAAAGAAATGGGTTACAAAAGGTTGGAAAGTACCTAAAAATGCCAAAGATGGCACAAAAATCTGACTTTTCATGAATATAAGGAGGTTTTAAGTTTAAACAAGGTTCACGCTCCTAACATCCTTTAGCTCAGTTACGTTTTTTGCTTCTCTAAGAAGCATCGTATTCATTATTTCATCCTCTTCCCCATCATTCATCCATTTTCACACCACTGCTTGACGTGGCAATAGTACGTCAATAGTTTACTTCTAATCAGTCTTCAAGGTTCTGGCTAGTAAAAAACTTGACTTCAGCTATAGTCTAAGAGAAGTTGAGGAAACCAGTCTTCAGATCCAAGTAAAATGTTTATTCGCAGCAAGGTACAAATGAAACAAGTGAGAGGAAAACCCCGGGGTTGCTCTGAATTGTGTCTCTTCGTCTTCTCCTTATATACTATTCTGGACCTGGGTTTTCCATGCCCCAGGTCCTTCCCCTTTATCCTAAACTCTTAGGCATTTGCCACTATTATGATTACTCGTTTGATCTTAATCGTGTAAAGCAGTCTTGCAGACCCTAAAAACAGTAATGGCATCGCCTCCCTACCCCTTGGCCTTGATTCGCCTCTCTTGGGACTCTTCCTATTGGTTGGTCTGGGGCTGAATTTGTTAGTAATCTTCCCATTGCAGTGTTATGTGTGCCCACTGTGCTACACAACCTTGAGCTAGTCTCAGTGTTATGTGTGCCCACTGTGCTACACAACCTTGAGCTATCCGTCAGCACCCATTCATTTTCACACAACAGGTGCAGAGGGCATCTATGAGACATTCAGGCCGGGTATTCCCAACACATGTAGTTACAACTTCACCCTCTCAGTGCTACCCCACCTGTAGGTACATGCACTGTGCTCAGAGCAATCATTCTCAACATTCCCCCCTTTGGTCCTGAAAGGACCACCCAATGAATGATAAATGGGAAGTACCATCTGTAAACATACAAAGTGATAGTGATTAGTCTAAAATACATGCAATGTGACAGTAACTAGTCTAAAATACATACACAAAAGTGCGAATAATAAAGAAATCAAACACCCTCCGATTCTTCTAATTCCTGACAATGAGGTTCACTGCAGCAGATGACAACTCAGCTGCAAAACACAACCGACTGTCATCCCTTATCCTCCTGGACTAAATCCATGTGAGACTACGCAGTGATCGTCCTTGTCTGGCCTTCCAGCTGAATCTAGCGACATGGAGAGGGAAACATCCTTCCATTACATCTGGCCAAGGTAAAACCCTCTCCAGGTGGCCAGCCAGCATTCATTGTACACATTTCTCATAACAAAAATAAACCAGAAATATCATGAAAAAATAAACAGAAATAACATAAGTAACCGCAATGATATATTTGGGCAACATATAACAAAATGACACAACGATATATCTGGGTAACATAAATGCTCAATCGCTCTATGATTAGTGACCTACTGCTAACGATATATATATATATGCAGATATATACGGAGCTTTACCCATTCCAAAAAGCATCATCCCATATCTACTGTTGACCAGTTGACTCTGTGGGGTGTTCGGAAAGGAGTAATCCTTTCAGCGCGACTTGTGAGGAACACTTCCTCTTAGGATTTGTTTATAGAAGGATTTTCTCTTTGTTTTAACATAGTACAAAATTCTGGATCTGCCTTGGGGCAGCTATAATATGGGGTTCCTCCCAGCCTGTCCCTACTCCCTTCTCACCACAGGTCAACCTCCTATGACTTTCACGCCTGGGTTGTAGCTTAAACACATCCTGTAAGAAGATAATGCCCTTGATAAACAAGGCAAAACAACCCTGGCGACTATCAGTAGGACTGAGTCCTTTTAAAGTCTTATTATTATAACAATCTCGATCATACATTCATCTCTATCTCCGCCGTTGACTGTAAGTTTTTTATCTACTCCGTTGCCTTTTCTGCCTCTACGGCAACACAGAACTCCACCGCTCTCTGGATAAACTCCTCATTGTGCGGCATTAGCCCTTCTCCTTTTGCACATAGATGACGCATGGGGCCATGTGACCTAATGACCTCTGTCACCCTTTCACCTTTGAGGGATATTAAATGCAGCCACTGACGCATTTTGCGTGTCGTGTCAGACCAAATGATTCTGTGACCTCCGTCCAGAATGTTTGTCACAACTTTCTTGCTGTAGGCAGCCAGCAGATATCTGGTGTCGTTAGACCCTGGGTACACCGTAAAAGGGCTTCTGCTCTGATCTGGATACAGGTATTTCCACAAAAACAAGTAATATATCACAAATACATGGTACGTTAACTTCTGTACAAACAATTGTGGATGAACCGCTGTGATAGGCTGCCTCCGCTCATATCCGTTTAACACTCCAAACCCTTCATCCCAATATTGCATGTCACCCTGCTCCAATATCTGTTAAAACAGTTCGTGCTGGTACATTGCCCTGACATCTTTTTGTTTTTGCTCGATGCTGGGTAATGTTTCCCAGGATAGATGTGGTGTGACGGGATCTGATGCTGTTATCCATGGCGCATGCCATTCAGTCTTTGCATCAGTAAGGGTTGACACTGTTCCTACCAGGGTGTTAATTACCTTGGGTCCAGGGGCCAGGGATTCAATGTCTGTATGCTCGTTTATGAACTGGATTTTGGGAGTCAAAAAATCACCATAGTCCCATCCTCCTACAGTCCTTCCAGCTAAAACATTTTGGTCACGTAGCATTTTCCATTGCTCCCATCTGTTTATGTACATTACTTCGTGGGGTATATTATCGTCTTCTATTACCATGTCTTCCTCTTCTAATTGGTCATTGCCGAAAACGGCCTGCACAGCTTCATTCAGTATGTCTCGATCTGCCATTGGCTTTATGTTTGTCCATGTCTCCAATCTTGGCCCTGCTCCCGTGCCGGTGGTGGAACACCTCCCATCGTGCTTCCCCTCATTTGGACTTCCAGTCCACTGATAGCTGCTGCCTGACCTCGCAGCCGCCCTTGACAGAAGTGGATCAGTAAAGCATTGGCACGGCGCAGTTGTGATACTGTATACTGCATTAGGTCATTCTCGTCTTGCAGATGGTTCGCTTGTTCTTGTAATACATGACTCTGCGGTTCTATCTGCCTCAGACGCAGATTATCAGCTTCTAGTTGTCTAACTCTCTGACCTCGTCGGCGGTTGTACAAAGCTTTCCTGGTCACGTGCATCAATCTCCGCGCTCTTCCAGACAGGCCTGCTTGTAGCTGGGTGAAAACATCTTTACTCATACTCAAAATGTCCTCCCGGAGGTCACCTGGAGTGGTAAGCAGGCTAAGCGGGCGTGGCACAAACCTAGTTATGTGCCTGAGATCGTCAATCATGAAATCCGGTAGTTGAGGCGTGAAGTTGGGAAGTTGAGGCGTGAAGTCGGGAGGTTGAGGTGTGGCAGGCTGTTGTCGGACCTCGGGTGTTACCCTTGCGGTGCGTAGATTCTGGGTGGGTATCAGCGGGATGCCTCTGTTCGGTTGTCCTGGACTTGGTAGGGGGCCTCGATCGTCTGGGTCCTCAGGGCTCTCTGGGCTGAAGCGTTGTTCCGGTTCCATGATGGGCGATGACCATGGATTCGGAGGAAGTCCCATCGATGGTGATGGTGTCACTGGTGGGGACATCAGGAACTGGACTCTCCTGGGGTTCTCCAGCACCTGGATGGGAAAATCATGTCGCTCCTCCTGCCACGGACTCACTCCGTCTTGGCCTGGTTGCCTAAGTGAACTATATATATCTATCTCTGGGTGTGGTGTTCCTGTATATATTGGTGTGTTGTTTGGTCCAGTTGGGCTGTGGCTCTGCCCTGGGTCCATATCTGGAGGTGCCTGCTGGCTGGCAAAGAATGCCTCCGCCATTTTTGGGGCACCGTCTGTGATGAAAATATTTACAATTACTATGTACACCTTATATGATTATACACTGCTATATTTCTAAAACTACTTTATCTACTTTTCTACATACCGTTTGGGAGAGTGGATTGTGATTCACTTTAAGCGTAGCTTTTTTCATCGGGCACACCCCTTGTCATCAGTTCAGTGGGCTCATACCCTGTCATCAGATCAGTGGGCTCATACCCTGTCATGTGTATGTGTTCTACCTGATCGGCGTCTACCTGTATCTGGATTACTGGAAATTGTCCCGTTACTCCTTTAATCATGCGGAGGATTAGGACGCGCAGCATGGTATAACACACCCAATTATAACTAGTACTACCAGCACTATTCCTCCTAGTGCTATTCCAATTGTCTTTAGCCATTTCAGCCATCCCAATTTTCCCAGCCAATCCCAGAGGCCTTTCAACTGTGTATTCCAATTAGAATTTTGAACGTGTTCATGTCGCATGCGTTTCATTTCGGACAGGACCCGCGTCAAATTGCCTTTTGGTCCTGTATGTAACGGGATCAGGGTACAACATTCTTCTCCGATAATATCACAAACGCCTTGGTCTGCAGCCATTCTTGCTTCCAGGATAAATCTGTTCTGTAGGGTCATAATGGATGTAGCATGCAGTTGTTCTCTTATCAGACCTATCCCTACTATAGTGAAGTTGATAAATCTCTGTTGATTATACCATAGGTAATTCACCCATCGGCTATTCCGTGCTATGTACTGGGCATTGCTGATGGTTCCTACAAATGGAACTGACCCTACCGCTCGTCCACTTTTTACCCATTCTGATCCTGTAGCAGTGTGTTCTTCAGGGATCCCGTATGGGACTTGGTCCCAACTAATGTACACTTCATCTGTATTTTTCCAGTCCCAGCCATGCTCCTGACTGTTGTCCATATAGGTTTTGCCATTGGAGTTCTCGGTATTTCTCCTATTTCTGGGATGGTCCTGAGTGTCTTGTTGCGTTATTAAAGATAGCTGACCTGTTAACATTAATGGTGCACACATACCTGTCCAATTGGGTGGTAATTTAGACAATAGTGTAGCATTGTGCTCACATATCCAAAAGATATCTCCTAGTGGCTCTGTACCCTGTCCAAAATCTACCAGGCAGTACTGAGCTATGTAGGAGGAGTTCTGTTCGTAAGTTACACGACCTCCATTGGGTATCACCTGCTTACATTGAATGCGGGCTTTTGGCCTGGTGGTACATGACTTGGTGGTAGTTGTGGTGTTCCCTGTCTTTATTATCGGATACCATGTTTCCATGCCGCATTGTACCAGTCCTGCTGCATCTGTCATTGCCTCTGTTCTTGTATCAGCGACGTATTCTAGTTCTCTCCCTCTTACTATGCAGAAAGGAAAAATCAATCCATCTGGTTTGTGAACTACTGGGGGAATCACCGAGGTAACATCATATCCTGTATATTGGAGTCGGTGTGGGCAAATTTCATCATCTTTGCTCCATCCCCTCTTTTTCCCTGCCATATGCATTGCACACTGAGCGAAACACCTGCCCTCGTTAAAATATGGGCAGCTTCCTATTGTGCTTCCTGGCAGTATTTTGAACTGTGGAATTCTTTTTGCATTATAGCAGGCAATGCATTCCCGTTTCTCTTTCTTGGCTGCAGCCATTTCTTCCGCTGAGAATCTAAGCCATCTCTGAAACATGTTACTACTCCATTGTGTAGATCGTAGTTTTTCCAGATCCCTCTTGTGTCGTTTGTTTGCTAATTGTATTTTATCTCTTGCTTCCCCTATTGTCATTTCCTGTCCTGTTCCCTGATGTTGGCATGCGATGTTTGTGCATTTTACCTGAATGATCACCATCCCTTCTCCCCGGCATTCTGCGTTGAGCGGATAACCCAGCCATTCCTTCCCTACTGGTTCGGCTGTGGCATAGGCTATTGCTAACACATGTTCGTAGATGTCCGCTTTTATATACACTGTTGGTGTGACTACCCCTTTATCCACTATGCCCTTGTTAGTTGCTAACGTAATCATGGCCATGGCACATCCATCTAGTGGGTGCTGAGTGTTTGATTGGTGTGTGTTGGTTAATATAACTTCCCCCCTTGCTAACCCTCCCAAGGTTAGCACTATAAGGGCAAACCAACTAGTCTGAATCAGACCAATCGTGGCCCGGCGTTGACGGGTAGTCAGGAGTCTGTGGGCCCACCTCCCCTGTGGGTGAGGCGGGTAGCGGCGACCCGGCAGACGTCTGAATTCCTGATGGCCCTGCGCCCACATCAGGAGTGTCATCAGTACGTGACACAGCATGGTCCTCAACTGCTCTTTCACCGCTGCCTGTAGGCACTTCCCCTGCTGCAGGATCAGGCGACAACTGTCCATCAGTCGAGCCAGAACTACTAGTAGAACCGCTCGAACTACTTTGTTCACGGTGAGCCCGTAGTCTGGCCGACCGTCGCTGTGCGTGAGAGGAGCTTGAGTCACTTGAGCTACTATGGGCAGGGCTAGTGTTAGCGGGCGTGGTCTGGGGGCCGCGTTGCGCGTCCCCTTCAGCATGCTGCCGTGAGTCAGTGGTGCCTAATAGGCCAGGAAAGTGACCAGGCGGGTCAGGCGGTCGATGGCGGGTGCAGTGGTTGCGATGGAACCAAAACGGCTTACCTTCAACTTTCAAAGCAGTTGGCGTAGTGAGCACCACTTTAAAAGGCCCGTCTCTACGAGGCTCGTTCCACTGACGTCTAAAAACCCGTATATACACTTGGTCTCCCACCTGGATGTCACGGACATCAACTGGGATGTGTGTGTCGTCTTTGCTGTTGGCCTCTTTCACCTGTTGAAACACAAGCCTGTGAATTTGAGACAAAGCTCTTAGATAATCGCCCAGCTCTCGTTCCAGCTGCTGCAATGGGGGCCCCTCCGTCGGCCCTCTGTGTTGTGGAAGGGGCATCGGGCGACCTGTAAGCATTTCATGGGGTGTTAGATGTGTTAGTCGGTTAGTTTGGGAGCGCATGGCCATTAAAGCAATTGGTAAAGCATCCACCCACGTGAGCTTATGGTTGCTATCGGCAGCAATCTTAGCGATTTTAGTTTTCAAAACCCCATTTGCTCGTTCCACCGAGCCTTGTGATTGCGGATGGTAGACACAGCCAAATTTCTGTTTGATGCCCAATCTACTGAACATCTCTTTGATTACCCGCGAGATAAAATGTGGTCCACTATCTGATGAGATAGTGTCTGGTATTCCAAACCTGGGGAAAACCTCCATACACAAAAACTTAGCTACTACTCTATGGTCATTTCTAGCTGTCGCACAAGCTTCAACCCACCTACTAAACCGACACACAACCACCAATAGGTATCTTTTTCCCTGTACCCTGTCAATCATGTCCACAAAATCCATCATCAGGTGCTTAAACGGACCTTCAGGCACTGGAATATGTGCCAATGGATGAGTAAACATTTTTCTAACATTATACTTTGGACAATGTTGGCACATGGATAGTTCTCTGTCAATCATCGCAGCCATGTATGGTGACCACCATACAGCCTGCAACTTTCTCAACACTTGAACTCTGGAACAGTGGTCAGGTTCATGTACTGTTTTGATTGCAATTACCAATAACGATAAAGGCAACACAAAATGCCCATGGCTACTCCTCCATAACCCATTGTGTGGAGTGGCCGTTCGTATGGCCCCCCTTTGGATCCATAACCTTTGTTCTGCTTCAGAAACCCTGTTCTGCGCCTGTATCAATGAAGCCATGTTGGTTATGGGGGCACAATCCTGTTCAAACAGTATGGGCCCCTGAGTGGCCTGTCCCGTTGCCGCTTTTGCTGCAGCATCTGCATGATTATTGCCTCTAGCCACCGGTGAATCATTCAGCTGATGTGCTGCACATTTGACTATAGCCAATTGGGTAGGAAGCTGCATGGCCTGTATCAATTCTATCACTGCTTGCCCATGCGCCACCGGCGTGCCATCTGCACGAATAAATCCTCGTTGTTTCCAAATGCTGGCATTAATATGGCATACGCCATATCCATAGGCACTGTCTGTATAAATGGTGGCACGTTTGCCCGAAGCCAGTTTGCATGCTGCTGTTAAAGCTTTAATCTCTGCCAATTGTGCCGAACACGGTTGGTCGAGGTTCACTGATTGTATTTGGGTAAATGTGTCATCAAAATTGAGCTGAACTATGCCATAGCCAGCTTTTGTTCCTGTGTCTCCTCGTACACAAGATCCATCTACAAACAAAACTATGTCCGACGGAATCGGCTGGTTGTACAGGTTGTCGCGTACTTGCATAAAACTATCTGTTTCTTTAAGGCAGTCATGAGGCACCCCTTCAGTAGGCAAAACCATTCGTGTTGCTGGATTTACCGTGGTGCATCGCTGTATTGTTAGCTCTGACCCTGACAACAGGACCTCATAGCCTGTTCGTCTGGCCTGGGTTATTACAAAACGTGGGCCGGTAAGCATTGCATGCAGTTGGTGAGACGTATATAGTATTACAGGATGTCCCATGGTTAACACTGACGCCTTTTTGTAGGCAAATGCAGCCGCCGCTAATCCCTGGTAGCAGGGTGGCAGCCCTTCCTCTACCCTATCTAATTTGGTGCTATAGTACGCTATTGGTTGCTTACCGGTAGGAGACACCTGCATCAATACAGCACATGCATGTCCCTGTCTTTCAGCTACATACAGGTGAAACGGCTTGCGATAGTCGAGATTGGCTAAAACTGGGGCAGTCTGCATATCTTTCTTAAGGAGTTGAAACGCTCCTTCTGCTTCCTCAGTCCATTGGAGTTGCGCTGACTGTGGGGTTTGTCCAGCTGCTCGTATCAAAGCTCTTAATGGAGCTGTTTTAATGGCATAGTCACATATCCATGGTCTGCTATATCCTGTCATTCCCAGGAAAGATAACATCTGGCCTACTGTTTGAGGCTTAGGGGCTTGACTTATGGCCATCAGCTGGGAGGGGGCAATATGCCTTCCTTCTCCACTCAACTGTCTGCCCAAATATTCTACAGATGTTTGACAAAACTGTAGTTTACTTTTGCTCACTTTGTGTCCTCCTTCAGCTAAAACTGCTAGGACTGTGAGTGAATCTTTTTCACACTGTTCTTTGCTGCTAGAGCATATCAAAATGTCATCCACATACATTAAGGTGGTAGACTGTATGTCCAGATGGCTGAGATCATTCGCTAAAACTCGGTTAAATATTGACGGGGAGTGAACAAAACCCTGAGGGAGACGTGTATAAGTATACTGTTCCCCCTCATAGGTAAACGCAAATAGGAACTGCGACTGCGGATGAACTGGAACACTGAAGAAGGCGGAGCACAAATCAATCACTGTGTACCACTTTGTTCCTGGAGGTATGTTAGACAGTAAAGTATGTGGGTCTGGAACAACAGGTATTTCTTCTGCAACAACAGCATTAACTGCCCTTAAATCATGCACCAATCTATAGTCATTTCCATTTGGCTTTCGTATTGGAAAAATAGGTGTGTTGCATGCACTGTTAGTTTTCACTAAAACTCCTGCTTCTACCAGTCCTGAGATGATTACATTACATTACGATCATTTGGCAGACGCTTTTATCCAAAGCGACTTACATTACATTACCACCCTTCGCAGAGGGGGGAGCAATTGAGGGTTCGGGGCCTTGCTCAGGGGCACCTCGGCAGGGGCTTGAACCGGCAACCCTCCGGTTCCCAAGCGGAAGCACTACCCACTGAGCCACTGCCTCACTATGATGGGCCTTATTCCTGCAACAGCTTCTTGTTTTAAAGGATACTGTTTTTGCCTCGGTAACCTAACTTCTGGTTTTATGTGAACATATAGGGGCTCTGCTGATTTTACGAGACCTACATCTGTCTTGTGTGCTGACCATACTTGTGGCGGAACTTGCTCCAACAAAGCTTCATGCTCTTTTGCAACCATCATCTGTTTCCTATCATGTCTGGGTAACTGCACCTCTTCTGCTATGGCCTCGTCTGCTTTTGTTATGCTGATCTTGAGGAACTGCCCGTCAGAGGAAATGCAAATGGCTTTACAGTCTGTAGGTGTCCATTCCTGTACCAGTTGTGCCCTCTTCATCATTGGTCCTAAATCATGTGACTCAAAGTTTTCTGCTATCAGCAAGGTGATGTGTGGCGATGATCCCGGTACTTGGAACCATTCTTTTACCTCCTCCGTACCTATCACCTCAGCAGCTGCTCCTTGGGGTCCCACAATGATGGCATCATACTGGAGGACTGTCGTATGGTTATTCATTGCTTCAACCCAGCACGTCTCATAGTCATCGTGGTCTTGATCTCCGTCATATAGCATCGTACAATGTAGAGGAAGACTTGGCTCTCGTGCCTTCTCAAACTGATGGATTATCAACGGCTTCCATGTTTCCCATGCATGTGACAGAAACGCATCTGGTGAGGTTAGCCTGATCCAAAACACTCGTGCTTCTCTCCTTTGGCCTGTATTTTGTGGAGAGTCTTTCGTTGCCATTTGGGACATCATGGGGCTTGTGTGAGGGCTGACCTTATTCGGGACATCAAAGTATATGCCATCAGGTGAACACATTATTGTGGCATTTAAATGGCACAGTATATCACGCCCTAGTAAATTGATTGGTGTGTCTGCTGAATACAGCATAGGTGCACATATTACTTTATCTCCTATTTTCATTGGAACCGGTTCAGTCAGGGGTATTATTTGTGTTTTCCCAGAGAAACCAACTGTTCGTATTTTCGATGCCGAAAGGGGAAGTCCGGCTCCATCTCTGCCTATGCATGAGTATGTGGCACCTGTATCTACCATAAATTTATGCTGCCGATTTTGTATTATAACGTCTATGGTAGGTTCACTTTGTGGCTGTTGCGTGAGTACTGGTGTCATTACTTCCCCCTCATGTTTCTCTGGGCTCCCCTATTGCCACTGGGCTGCAGGTCCCATCCACAGGCCCTGATTTGATGCTCCAGGCCATGGGTTGGTAGGACAGTCTCTCTGTACGTGTCCTGTCACTCCACATCCCCAGCACTGCAGCTGTTGTCGACCTACCGGTGTTGGTGGACCATTTTGGGAGTATTGTGGCTGTTGCTGGTCGTGCAACGTCTGGTCAGGTCCTCGTTGATATCGTGCTGGCGGAGGTCCTCTCCATCTTCCACGCTGGGGTGGTCCTACATTCTGCATTGGCCTCCCTCTTCCGGGCGGCGGATAGTTGCCTTCTCCCCCCGGATTGAGGTGCACATGAATTGGAGGGGCCTGCTGCGTGGGTGCGTGGACAGGCTGTTGTCCTGTAGGATAACCTGCTGGGTTAGTGGGGAACACTTGCTGTCCTTGGGCAGGGGCCACTGCTGCTGTATACACCGGAGCTTGTGTCACCTGTACTTCCGTTTGTTTTTCTGTGGTCCCCTCAGGCTTGAATCCAGGAGCAGCCACCGTCACTGGCGCCTGGTTTTTCGCCTTTTCACGGTCCTTCTTTTGTTTCGTCAGTTCTCCTATCTGCAGCTGGGTTAGTTTACCAGCCAGCATTCTGTTCTGCTCCTCAGTAGCCCGTTTCTCATTTCTGTAGACATCCACGTAGTGTACGAGGTGTTCAGTGAACACAGGCCAGTCCAACTTCATCAGCCCAACAACTCCGTTCAGCTTATGTTGTATCTCCTTTGGCATGGCATTCTTTACATACAACTTAAACAGAGCTTTTGATGATTCATTTACATTCCATTCACTGCCTGTCTCTGTCTTCCATTTCCGTTGGAACTGATGCAGGAACTGTAGAGGGCTGTCTTCATCCTTCAAGCTTTCCCTTTCTAATTTTGAAGGATCCATTTTAGAAGGATATTTGTCTCTCAAGGTTTTCCTGTCCCCGAATAGCGTTAAAAGGGGTGTGGTCATAATTATGGCTCTTTGTCAGTCCTGCCACCCCTGCTTCTTCAAAGATCTCTCCAGACACATGTTGACCCGTGACCTTCATCAATAATGCTTTGATGTCTCCAGCAGCCAGTTTTATCCCACCCGTGTTGTCTTCAAATGCTGCTATCCATCTATCAGCTCCTTCTGTTAGTGCAGGAAGACGGTTTATTAATCCTGTGATGTCCATAAATCCCCATGGCACATATCTCTCTATGTTACCTGGTCCCTTTACCAGCAGTGGACCCATGACACGTTCGTGGTTCCCGTCATCATCTCTTGTTTCATCCTCTGATTGGCATTCTGCTGCAGGTGCTTTCCTGTTTGCCCTACTACGTGGACAGAGTGTTGTTCTCTTGGACCTTTTGCATGTATAGGGTCTTTTTCTTGTGGTCTGATTGCGCGTATAGGGTATTTTTCCGCTCCTCAGGTCCATTTCCCCTGTTCCAGTTGCTTCTTCCGATAACTCTATATCCACTGTAAACTGTTGTTCAGTTATTTCGCTTTCCTCTCTGTCATTATAATCATCAAAACAGTCTATGCGACGTGCTTCGTTGAGCTCACGTTCCTTGTCGAGCTCTTCCCGCAGAAATGATTCGTTTAACTCACGTGTCCTGTTCATCTCATTCACTACTTTTCGCTCCACCTCGTCCAGCAATTTCTGTAATCTTTCCGTCTCTTGTGCCGTAGCCCCTGCACATTTCATGTCTGGTGACCCCCAGGCTCTGTAGGGTGACTGTTCCCTTTGTGCCTGGCGCTTGTCTTGTTCTACCTCCACTTGTCCTGCCCTGCGTCTTTCCGCCTTCTTCGTCAGGCTTTTAGCCTCTCTGGCCACCTGCTGTTCCATACGGCTCCATTCTATTAACATGTCCCGATTGCTCCTGTCTAATTGTGGTTGTGGCCTGTCTCCTGCTTCCTGGATTTGCCTATAGGCTATCTCCTCTGGCAGACTACTCCTTCTAGTGGTCCTATGGTGTATCTCTTGGGGTGTCAGGTATGTTCCTGACTCTCTGTTCCTGGCTCCTCTTGAGGGTGCTCCTCCTATTGAGCTATCTCTTCCGAGTGGCAACTGCATCTCAGATGCAGCATGACTCATGCCACGCGGTATTGGCTCTGGATCTGGCTCTTTACTGGAGTTTATGCCTGCCCTCAGGTTGCTTGATCTCAACTCCTCACTGGACCCGGAGTCACTAGATTCTGAGTTCAGTGACATGTTGTCTTGCTCTTCTGTTTCTTCATTATACCTTAGTTCCCTTCCTTCCCTGGGGACCTTTCTTTTTCCGCCTAATTGTTTTCCTGATTTCATTGTTACCACTAATGTCCCTGTTACTTTACCATCTACTCCGCCAGTCATTAGTGGGTACTGTCCTGTGTGTTCTTTTCCATACGGGGGAGGAGGGGCTGATGCTTCCTGCATTAACATCTGTCTTTGTGTACCCTCCATTTTAAAGTACTGCAGAATGTCCTTCTGTTCCGCGTTCTTCAGTCTCTCCTTCTGATGTTTTTGGTCGTTTCTTTTATCTTTACGTCTTAGCTCCTCTTCCACATTGTCACAATTTTTTAGATCAAAGGTTCCCTGTACGGGCCACTTACTATGGCCTGCTGTGATCCTGTTCCATCTGCTCATACACTTTTGAATTTTCCTTTTCTGTGTAGGATGACGCAGCATGATAAGCTCAGCGGGTGTCAATTCTTCAGATTGTTTACTCAGCTTGACCCCCATGACCTTGCCCTCGGTCTGTTTACTTTATCTTAACTGCACTCCCTTCTTGTGCCAACTATCCTCCAGCTCTAGCCAATTCTGACTTCACTTTGCTCACCGATTTACCTCTGGGTATTTGTATGTATCCCTACATCACCTTCTATGATGATCTGCCCACTCTACTCTCTCTACTCTGAGTCCGGGGTATTTTGGTCGGTTATCATACAAAATGTCCTGTCCCAATATTATCTTTTGCCATTCAACAAATCCCCTATACTCTGGAAATGGGGAATCTCCTCTGTGTGTTGCGTCCACTGATATACAATCAATCCCACTTACACATGTTACAGTTCCCACGTTTTCTGTGTGTGACTCACTGTTTAGCAGTTGGGTGGGATCTACTCCTCCTTCCCACCACTCTCCGTCTCTCCACCTCTCTCTGTGGTGCTCGTTGCTGCCTACACACACAACTTCAGTGTCCCACAGAGCACTCAAATACTGTAAAGCGGGGTGAGGGGGTGTCTTCGTGAGACGATTACTCTTCCTCAGGTGTTGACATAAATCTTCATATGTTAAAACAAATGCCCACCACGGAGACAGGCTCGCAGCCCTTATTTTAAACCTATACGCGGAGTAACTTTTGCTAAATGGATCAATTTCTAGATTATTACTCATACACTCTTCTAAATATTAAACTACTTGCACACCGTATGCAAGATTGCTATCTAAGCTGACCTTCTAAGATCAGAACACAGCGACATTATTCACAATTCCAAACATGGCAACTTATTCAAACTTCATTTCCACTTCTATTTACATTAAAAATAACATTCATGCATAAATGTAGCGTATACTATTTATAGTTCTATCCACTTTTTCTTTCTCCACTACTCCTTCTTTCCTGTTTTCTATACATATATATATACAAGGCCTTTTAAAACAAAATGCTCTGGCTTCCTGCCAGTTACTACCCCTGGCTCTCTGCCAGTTATTTCCCTGGGCTCCCTGCCCGGTACTTCTTCTGGCTACCTGCCCGTTATTTCCCTGGGCTCCCTGCCCGGTACTCTTCTACATCTGAGTCGCCCCTGAGAGGGCACGGCGACGTTCTTCAGATTTTCTTTTTTCCCTGCTTGTGTCGCCCCAGAGAGGGCACGGCGACAGACGTCTTCCAAGCGGTACTTTTACCTTAAATAACTTATTCTCTTATCTGAGTCGCCCCTGAGAGGGCACGGCGACGTTCTTCAGATTTTCTTGCTTAGGTCGCCCCTGAGAGGGCACGGCGACATTGCTTATTTTCCCTTCTTGAGTCGCCCCTGAGAGGGCACGGCGACAGACGTCTTCAAGCGGTACTTTTACTCTTATCTCATACCATCCCTGTGGTATAGATTTTTTGCCTTAAATAACTTCACAACAATAAATGCTCTTCTACTTAAATTCCATTCACACTCATATTCATGCTCCTTCTTACTGATTCTTTTGAGAGTTTCTCTGCATATTTCACGAACGCATAGATCATTCCAGCCCCACAGACCAATGACAAACAAAGCCACATACAGATCAAACAATTAAATATCACTCTTTGACATTTATCCATCATCCCATCGAGGTTCTGTTTCGAAGCCACGTAGGCTCACCACTGGGGTTCCGCAAGGTTCGGTCTTGGGCCCTCTTCTTTTCTCCCTCTACACAACATCTCTTGGTTCGGTTATCCACTCCCATAACTTCTCCTACCACTGCTATGCTGATGACACCCAGCTGATTCTGTCGTTTCCTCCTTCTGACGCCCAAGTGGAGACGCGCATCGCTGCTTGCCTGGCAGACATCTCGGGGTGGATGTCGAAGCACCACCTGAAGCTCAACCTGGACAAGACTGAGATGGTGTTTCTCCCAGGGAAGGGCTGCCCGCACCGAGACCTGGCCATCACCATAGATGACTCCGTGGTGACGTCTACTCGGACCGCGAGGAATCTGGGTGTGACCCTGGACGACCAACTGTCGTTCGCGGCAAACATCGCTTCGGTGACGCGTTCCTGCAGATTCCTCCTCTACAACATCCGGAGGATCCGTCCCTTCCTCACCGACAAGGCAGCGCAGGTGCTGATCCAGGCTCTTGTCATCTCCCGCCTGGACTACTGCAACTCCCTCCTTGCTGGCGCCCCGGCTTCCGCCATCAGACCTCTGGAGCTCGTCCAGAAAGCTGCTGCTCGTCTGGTGTTCAACCTTCCCAAGTTCTCCCACACAACTTGCCTTCTCCGTTCTCTACACTGGCTCCCCGTAGCTGCTCGCATCCAGTTTAAAACTCTGGTGCTAGCCTACAGGGCAGTGAAAGGAACAGCTCCTTCATACCTCCAGGCTATGGTCAAGCCCTACACCCCCGGCCGACCACTTCGCTCTGCTGCCTCCAGGCGACTGGCTGCCCCGGCGCTCAGCGGCCCCTGCTTGCGATCGATGCGGTCACGGCTTTTCTCTGTTCTGGCACCTCAGTGGTGGAATGCTCTCCCGACTGATGTCAGGACAGCGGAGTCGCTACCCATCTTTCGCCGCAGGCTGAAGACCCATCTCTTCAAGAAACACTACCCGGATCCTCCCTCTTAGGACATCACCTACTCTGTCCTAGCTCTTCTGATGCTCTTGTTTTCTAATCTTTCATTTCTAATCTGTCCTTTTGTTCTTTGTTTTTTCTCATTCATCATAGTACCTAACTTATTGCACTTCTACTCTAGCTCTAGTTATGCTCTTAGCTGTTGGTTTAGGAAGGAAATGCGCTTACGATTTCTTGTGACCTGAAGTTCTTTTATCTACCTTTGTTGAACACACTTATTGTAAGTCGCTTTGGATAAAAGCGTCTGCTAAATGACCGTAATGTAATGTAATGTAATGTGTCAGAATCATTCATTCTTAATCTTGGATCTGACGACAGTTGTCAACTCTTATTTGTTAGTCAATACTTATCTTATTAATTCTAAATCTAGGTCTTTTTGGGAGAGGTGACAATACCTTGTGACCGTGGGATCAGACAAAGGCCAGGGACGCCACCCAATAAATTTGGAAAAAGAAAAAAGGAATTGTTTCTCACCTTTCTGGTGGATTTTGGGCCCTTGGGTTGGTCCCACCTCCTCTGACGACCCCACTGGTCCCTTGGCCACACCGTCCCTCCTGGCTAGCTCGCCAAATGACGTGGCAATAGTACGTCAATAGTTTACTTCTAATCAGTCTTCAAGGTTCTGGCTAGTAAAAAACTTGACTTCAGCTATAGTCTAAGAGAAGTTGAGGAAACCAGTCTTCAGATCCAAGTAAAATGTTTATTCGCAGCAAGGTACAAATGAAACAAGTGAGAGGAAAACCCCGGGGTTGCTCTGAATTGTGTCTCTTCGTCTTCTCCTTATATACTATTCTGGACCTGGGTTTTCCACGCCCCAGGTCCTTCCCCTTTATCCTAAACTCTTAGGCATTTGCCACTATTATGATTACTCGTTTGATCTTAATCGTGTAAAGCAGTCTTGCAGACCCTAAAAACAGTAATGGCATCGCCTCCCTACCCCTTGGCCTTGATTCGCCTCTCTTGGGACTCTTCCTATTGGTTGGTCTGGGGCTGAATTTGTTAGTAATCTTCCCATTGCAGTGTTATGTGTGCCCACTGTGCTACACAACCTTGAGCTAGTCTCAGTGTTATGTGTGCCCACTGTGCTACACAACCTTGAGCTATCCGTCAGCACCCATTCATTTTCACACAACAGGTGCAGAGGGCATCTATGAGACATTCAGGCCGGGTATTCCCAACACATGTAGTTACAACTTCACCCTCTCAGTGCTACCCCACCTGTAGGTACATGCACTGTGCTCAGAGCAATCATTCTCAACATGCTCACCGAGACCGTTGCCAAAGCCCGACTGCTCAAAGCTCTCAAAAGGTGAAGCCAGGTCTGTATTGTTGTAGGTGTTGGTCCTCCACACCAGTGAACACTGTGGGCTCCATGAAGAAGCCTGCAGAGAGATGGGACCACTGTAGTTATCCTGATGTTAAACATGATTGTGTTAAAGCTTTAAGAATGAGGAGGAGAAAGACCAAACACATCATAATCCATCATACAACACAAATAATTTGATTGTATTTGGAATGCAAACTGTAAAGAAAAATGAAATCTGATTCTGCAAATGAACTACATGTCGATAGAATATGTACCTAATAACACATATGTTTCATGATGATCAGAATGAGAGAGGTAATACATTACGATCATTTTGGCAGATGCTTTTATCCAAAGCGACTTACATTACATTAGCAACCATTTGAGAGGGGGGAGCAATTGGGATATCCTTGGGATATTACAGTAAATATCAAACATCCTCTGTTCCTCTCTCATTACCTCCAGTGATGTCTCTCTCTCTCTCTCTCTCTCTGTGTGTTCTCTGTGGTGGAATCGTCCTCCATCTGGACTTTAGATGCATTTAAGCTCTGTAGGAAAGCGGCACGTGGCTTTGATCTCCATCTCTGTCACATATCTGATTTACTCATGTTCTCATTCTCTCCATGTACCGATGCTTTGTGGTCAAAGTGTGATAGGAATAAGAAGTCTGGTGTGAGAAGCAGCAACAACAGCTACAGGAGGAGGAGGAGCAACAACAGCTACAGGAGGAGGAGGAGGAGGAGGAGCAACACGAGAGTAGGAAGCAGAAGCTGCAATGTCATATTCCTGAAACGAAAAGTCAGTCAGTCAGAGTCCAGCAGAGCCTCGACTGAAGCAGAAGAGAAGCCAGAGGATCAGAAGTTTGTCCAAGTTTGTCTCTGCAGCGTCTCTGCAGCGTCTCAGCCAAACTCAGGTGAGTGCAGACAGAATCTTGTCAGTTTCAGCAGCAGCATGAGGTCCAGGCTGAGCTGCTCTCACACGTCTCACTTCACTGCTTCAGTCTTAAAGGCTTGGCTCTGGTTCACACACGTTGGTGTTTGTAAACACACGGCAGTTTTTACCGTCAGAGCAAGAAAAGAGCGTCAGGAAGTGTGTGTTTAGCTGCGTCAGTGAGTCTCAGCACTGAGCTGCACCCACGGCAACAGGAAGTGAAGTGAGTGCAGTCTGTAGTCATGGTGACCTCATTAAGAGGCAAAGTTCAGCTCCAGAGTGAAAAGGGAAACTTTAAAGTCAAACAGTCTGAATAGAACTAAAGAGACAAAAGCTTCATGTCCTAATCAATACACAATCAATCCTCATGAAGCTGAGCCTGAAGTCTTTTCATGACGTTTCCTTGAGCGGCCCCTCAGGACAAACCCCAGTCTGCTCATAATATCCATCAAGAACAAAGTCGTCTCTCCTGTTTCACTCTGACATGAACTTCAGGAGCTTTAAGACATCCAGACTCTTCATCCTGCTCAACAATCAGTGTTTGTGTCTCCAGAGATGTTTTCACTCATGTTCTTGTCTGTTCTCATCTTGTAGACATGTCTGCTGCCAGCTGTCTGCTGTCTGAAGATCAGTTCCTGTGCTCCATCTGTCTGGAGGTCTTCACTGATCCAGTCTCCACACCATGTGGACACAACTTCTGCAAATGCTGCATCACTCAACACTGGGACAGTAACGTCCTGAGTGTGTGTGTCCTCTGTGTAACAAGATGTTCTGCAAAAGACCTGAGCTGAAGGTCAACACTTTCATATCTCAGATGGCCGCTGAGTTCAGACAGTCGACTCAAAAGGAAGCCAGCAGAAGATCAGAGGAACCAGCTGCTAAACCAGGAGAAGTTCAGTGTGACGTCTGCACTGGAACCAAACTAAAGGCCATCAAGTCCTGCCTGAAGTGTGAGGCCTCCTACTGTGAGACTCATCTGGAGCCTCATCTGACAGCAGCACGCCTGAGGTCACACCAGCTGATCCATCCTGTGGACAACCTGGAGGACAGGATGTGTAAGAAGCACAATGAAACTCTGAAGCTCTTCTGCAGGACCGACCAGACCTGTGTGTGCTCACTCTGTCCTGTTTTAGACCACAAGAACCATGAGTTTGTTCCTCTGGAAGAAGAATATGAAGGAAAGAAGACGGAGCTGGAGAAGATGGTGGCTGAACTTCAGCAGAAGATCCAGCTGACACTACTGAAGATCCAGGAGATGAAACAGTCAGCAAAGCTCAGCAGGGAAGCTGCAGACAGAGAGAGAGCAGATGGAGATCAGGTCTTCATCGCTCTGAAGCAGCTTGTGAAGAAAATCCAGGCCGACTTTAGGAAGACCATGGCGGAGAAGCAGAGGAGCACAGAGACACAGACTGAAGACCTCATCAAGGAGCTGCAGCAGGAAGTCTCTGGGCAGAGAGAGAGAACTGCTGATGTGGAGAAGCTCCTACTCTCTGAAGATCACCTCCACCTCCTCCAGAGCTTCTCATCCATCAGCTCTGCTCCTCCCACCAAGGACTGGACACAGGTCAGAGTCCAGCAAAGGTCACATGAGGGGAGTGTGGTGAAAGCTGTGGCTCAGCTGGAGGAGACCATCAGTAAGGAGGTGAAGAAGCTGCAGGAGAAGGTGGAGCTGAGGAGGATCCAGCAGTTTGCAGTGGACGTGACACTGGATCCTGATACAGCTAATCCTATACTCATCCTGTCTGATGATGAGAAACAAGTTCACCGTGGTGATGTGAGGAAGAATCTCCCAGACAACCCACAGAGATTTGATCCATGTATTGGTGTTTTAGCAAAGCAGAGTTTCTCCTCTGGAAGATTTTACTTTGAGGTTCAGGTCAAAGGAAAGACAGCATGGACTTTAGGAGTGACCAGAGAGACGAGCAACAGGAAGGGAGTCTTCACACTGAGCCCTCAGGAAGGTTACTGGACTGTAGGGTTGAGGAAAGTAGATAAGTACAAAGCTTATGATGACTCTCTTGTCCCTCTGAGTCTGGAGTCAAAGCCAGAGAAGGTGGCCGTGTTTGTGGACTATGAGGAGGGTCTGGTCTCCTTCTGTGATGTGGATGCTGCAGCTCTGATCTTCTCCTTCACTGGCTGCTCCTTCACTCATAAGCTCCTCCCATACTTTAATCCGGGGTATCATCATGATGGTATGAACTCCTCCCCTCTGATCATCTGAGCTGTCAGTCACTCTGCCTAACCTGCAGAAGTTTACATGAAACGTTTCTGTGGTTTAAGGGAACTAAAGTACAAAGGATCAGCTGATCTTCCCTCTTTACTTTGTCTTTTCTTCACATTCTGATGACATCATATTTGTTTCTGGTTGCTTCTTACTGCTGTAACACAACAATTTACTCACACTGATCTAAGAATTGTGATTACTGTTCATCAATAAATCAATCAGAAGCTTTTAGTAAAGTCTTGTCATGTAAGTGTGATCAATGAAAAGGTTTGTTTGATCCTGTAAATATCACAAATGTTGGGTTGTGGTTTATGAATGGACTGAATTCTGTCTTTGATCTTTGTACCAAAAACAATAATAAAGTTGGGATGAGGTCATGTCAGCTGTTTTCATGTTTGGTATCAAATCTGAAAACATGTTTGACTTTCAGGTTTTAGTGCAGAGCTCTGTTCATGTAAGACTGTATCTGTAATCTAATAAACAAAACCAGAGCTTTCCAATCATGTTTAACCCTTTAATCCATGCTGTTTCAATCACACATATAAGCACAGAGGGGAGTTTAAAAGTGTCAAATGCTGCACTGAGTTTTAGTTGTAGATGATTCTCAAGCCCTTTGCTGCTGACTACATAACAAAAGTGAAATAGTGGAAATGGTACAAGTAGGCGGGGCTAAAGAAGGCTACAATAAATATCAAACATCCTCTGTTCCTCTCTCATTACCTCCAGTGATCTCTCTCTCTCTCTCCCTCTCTCTCTCTCTCTCTGTGTTCTCTGTGGTGGAGTCGTCCTCCATCTGGACTTTAGATGCATTTAAGCTCTGTAGGAAAGCGGCATGTGGCTTTGATCTCCATCTCTGTCACATATCTGATTTACTCATGTTCTCCTTCTCTCCATGTACCGATGCTTTGTGGTCAAAGTGTGATAGGAATAAGAAGTCTGGTGTGAGAAGCAGCAGCCTAGAAACCTAGCTGGGGAGTTGAGACCAAGCCTAGAGATCTGAGCGTTCTTCATGTCTGACTGTTGTGTTATGTTTCCACCTTATTGCTCTTCTCCTAACCCCCTGGTTGCTCTGTAAAGTCTCAGTTTATTATTTATGGCAAACTGTAGATAATCTAGTGAGAAGGATCATGTTGTGTGATTAAACAGCAGCATCATACAGTGAAAGGGAAATCAAAGTTTATTCAGCATTTAAAGACATTTATGGCTGACTGGTTGATCATTGAAGGGGCCGTTCACACTTTGTGCGTTAGACAAAAAACACTTTGTGATGATACCTTTCACCATGGCACAATGAGTAGTGTGTGTGTGTGTGTGTGTGTGTGTGTGTGGGGGGGGGGGGGGGGGGGGGGGGGGGGGTGTTAGCCCTTACTGTGGTCAAATAGAAAACTCATTTCCTGTTTGTCCCTCTGCAATTTTACCATACCTTTTTAAAAAATTTAGTAGATTGAATGTAAAAACAGCTACAGTCAAGCTGCTCAGCTTCAACACACACACATATATTACAGTGTTATAACCTACTGTTCCTCTGGCTGACAAGGACAAGAATATATCAAATAATATCTTCCTCTTTCATTTAAAAATATTTACAAATCAAGTAAAATTGCACAAAAGGGATGAGTCGGTTTATAAAGATGCAATGTAGGAACAGACAGAGACAGAAGGTAAACAATCAGCGTGCATGTGAGGGAGACACAAGAAGAGAACACACATCTGAACGCATTAAGACTTGTGTGTGTGTGTGTGTGACTCTCACTGCCAGTTTAGACGTCTCCAGTTTCAGATCCCAGTTCTAAGAGTCTACAGAGTTTGGTGGGTTCATCGTTTCTTTAAAAGAGAATAGAGCACAGAGAAAACTCCTTGATGGTGCATTCAAGGAAGCTCAGGCACCAGAGGAAAGTACGCACATCACACTTGTAAGAGCAGGAATGGGGATTTGTTTTTGTTTGTTTCTTTTTCCTGAACCCCATCTCCCCATCATGATGACCAGTTCCTCTTAAACGGCCTCATGTCTCTATAAACTATCATCAAACAGCCAGATGTCTTTATAACAATACCATACTCGTGTTTACATTTCATTTTCTGTCCATGAAGCTGCAGCTTTCTCTAGTTTCTGATGAAGGTACCATTAAGAGTGAATGAGAAAGGAGCATGTTTCAGATGCTGGTCAGAATCAGATGGTAGAAAGGAAACGTTGTGTCAAACGAGGCAGGAAGAAGCAGCGTTCACCTCAGGGTTGTGTGTTTGTAGCTGAGGCGGAAAGATACGCACACATCCCATCATGCATTTCCACACAGAATGCAGAGAGACGGCAGGCACGTTGTCCAGACTGTGGTCAAGGAGAGCACCAAAGCTTTCCTCTCACCTCCACACACACACACACACACATACAGAGACACAAACACACAGAAAATTGGCTCTAAGCATTGCTGGAGTTGGATGTGTGAGCAAAGCAGGGAGACATGTCTCTTCCCACTGAGTTGTAGTCAGTCACTTTGTTGTGAGGACCTCATGTGTCTCAGTACTCCACAGTCACTGCTTTGGTCTTGAGGTATTCCATGAGAGCGTCTTCTCCTGTGGACCACAACAGAACAGAACAACACAGATCAGTCAACTCCTACAAACTGCGCAAAGTTACAGAGACAGAGAGGACAGAGAGGCAAATCAAAGACAGCTAGAGACCCAGTCAACCTTATAGTGAGTGTTTAATTCACTCCCACTGCAATATTAACTTCCATAATCACATACAGAGACCCTTGGTTAGAGAAACTGTCATTCTTAAAGCAGGTAGCTCCTCTGCTCACTTTCACTAGGACATACATATAGATATACAGTAATGTTGATTATGATGTTCAAATGATGTAGATGTAGACAACTCTAACTGTTGTAAGAATGAGAGTTCACAACTTAACCCTAACCAAAGAAATGGGCTACAAAAGGTTGGAAAGTGCCTCAAAATGCCAAAGATGGCACACAAATCAGACTTTTCATTAATATGAGGAGGTTTTAAGTTTAAACAAGATTCAAACTCCTAACATCCTTTAGCTCAGTTACGTTTTTGCTTTTCTAAGAAGCATCGTATTCATTATTTCATCCTCTTCCCCATCATTCATCCATTTTCACACCACTGCTCACTGAGATTGTTGCCGAAGCCCGACTGCTCAAAGCTCTCAAAAGGTGAAGCCAGGTCTGTATTGTTGTAGGTGTTGGTCCTCCACACCAGTGAACACTGTGGGCTCCATGAAGAAGCCTGCAGAGAGATGGGACCACTGTAGTTATCCTGATGTTAAAAATGATTGTGTTAAAGCTTTAAGAATAAGGAGGAGAAAGACCAAACACATCATAATCCATCATACAACACAAATAATTTGATTGTATTTGGAATGCAAACTGTAAAAAAAATGAAATCTGATTCTGCAAATGAACTACATGTCAATAGAATATGTATCTAATAACACATATGTTTCATGATGATCAGAATGAGAGAGATAATACATTACCATCATTTTGGCAGATGCTTTTATCCAAAGCGACTTACATTACATTACTAACCATTAGAGAGGGGGGAGCAATTGAGGATTCAGCGCCTTGCTCAGGGGCACCTCTGCAGGGACTCGAACCAGCCAACCTCCGGTTTCCAAGCCCAAGCTCTACCCACTGAGCTGCTGCTTCCCTTACATATTAAGACAAAACCTTGGGATATTACAGTAAATATCAAACATCCTCTGTTCCTCTCTCATTACCTCCAGTGATGTCTCTCTCTCTCGCTCTCTCTGTGTTCTCTGTGGTGGAATCGTCCTCCATCTGGACTTTAGATGCATTTAAGCTCTGTAGGAAAGCGGCACGTGTCTTTGATCTCCATCTCTGTCACATATCTGATTTACTCATGTTCTCCTTCTCTCCATGTACCGATGCTTTGTGGTCAAAATGTGATAGGAATAAGAAGTCTGGTGTGAGAAGCAGCAGCCTAGAAACCTAGCTGGAGAGTTGAGACCAAGCCTAGAGATCTGAGCGTTCTTCATGTCTGACTGTTGTGTTATGTTTCCACCTTATTGCTCTTCTCTTAACCCCAGGTTGCTCTGTAAAGTCTCAGTTTATCATTTATGGATAATCTAGTGAGAACGATCATTTCACAGACAAACAATCCAAAAACTTTGCATCATGTGTAAGTCTGTAAAAAGGAAGAACCTTCCTCCAAACCTGCTGGAGGAAGAGAAGCAGCAACAACAGCTACAGGAGGAGGAGGAGCAACAACAGCTACAGGAGGAGGAGGAGGAGGAGGAGCAACAAAAGAGGAGGAAGCAGAAGCTGCAACGTCATATTCCTGAAACGAAAGTCAGTCAGTCAGAGTCCAGCAGTGCCTCCACTGAAGCACAAGAGAAGCCAGAGGATCAGAAGTTTGTCCAAGTTTGTCTCTGCAGCGTCTCTGCAGCGTCTCAGCCAAACTCTGGTGAGTGCAGACAGAATCTTGTCAGTTTCAGCAGCAGCATGAGGTCCAGGCTGAGCTGCTCTCACACGTCTCACTTCACTGCTTCAGTCTTAAAGGCTTGGCTCTGGTTCACACACGTTGGTGTTTGTAAACACACGGCAGTTTTTACCGTCAGAGCAAGAAAACAGCGTCAGGAAGTGTGTGTTTAGCTGCGTCAGTGAGTCTCAGCACTGAGCCGCACAGACGGCAACAGGAAGTGAAGTGAGTGCAGTCTGTATTTATGGTGACCTCATTAAAAGTTCAGCTCCAGAGTGAAAAGGGAAACTTTAAAGTCAAACAGTCTGAATAGAACTAAAGAGACAATAGCTTCATGTCCAGATCAATACACAATCAATCCTCATGAAACTGAGCCTGAAGCTGAGCCTGAAGTCTTTTCATGACGTTTCCTTGAGCGCCCCCTCAGGACAAACCCCAGTCTGCTCATAATATCCATCAAGAACAAAGTCGTCTCTCCTGTTTCACTCTGACATGAACTTCAGGAGCTTTAAGACTTCCAGACTCTTCATCCTGCTCAACAATCAGTGTTTGTGTCTCCAGAGATGTTTTCACTCATGTTCTCTTCTGTTCTCAGTTTGTAGACATGTCTGCTGCCAGCTGTCTGCTGTCTGAAGATCAGTTCATGTGCTCCATCTGTCTGGAGGTCTTCACTGATCCAGTCTCCACAACATGTGGACACAACTTCTGCAAAAGGTGCATCACTAAACACTGGGACAGTAACGTCCTGTGTGTGTGTCCTCTGTGTAAGAAGCTTTATGACAGAAGACCTGAGCTAGAGGTGAACACGTTCATATCTCAGATGGCCGCTGTGTTCAGACAGTCGACTCCAAAGGAAGCCAGCAGAAGATCAGAGGAACCAGCTGCCAAACCAGGAGAAGTTCAGTGTGACTTCTGCACTGGAACCAAACTAAAGGCCATCAAGTCCTGCCTGAAGTGTGAGGCCTCCTACTGTGAGACTCATCTGGAGCCTCATCTGACAGCAGCACGCCTGAGATCACACCAGCTGATCCATCCTGTGGACAACCTGGAGGACAGGATGTGTAAGAAGCACAAGAAACCTCTGGAGCTCTTCTGCAAGACCGACCAGACCTGTGTGTGCCTCATCTGTCCTGTTTTAGACCACAAGAACCATGAGTTTGTTCCTCTGGAAGAAGGATATGAAGGAACGAAGTCTGAGCTGGAGAAGATGGTGGCTGAACTTCAGCAGAAGATCCAGCTGACACTACTGAAGATCCAGGAGATGAAACAGTCAGCAAAGCTCAGCAGGGAAGCTGCAGGCAAGGAGAGAGCAGATGGAGATCAGGTCTTCATTGCTCTGAAGCAGCTTGTAGAGAAAATCCAGGCCAACTTCAGGAAGACCGTGGAGGAGAAGCAGAGGAGCACAGAGAAACAGACTGAAGGCATCATCAAGGAGCTGCAGCAGGAACTCTCTGGGCAGAGAGAGAGAGCTGCTGATGTGGAGAAGCTCCTACTCTCTGAAGATCACCTCCACCTCCTCCAGAGCTTCTCATCCATCAGCTCTGCTCCTCCCACCAAGGACTGGACACAGGTCAGTGTCCATCAAAGGTCACATGAGGGGAGTGTGGTGAAAGCTGTGGCTCAGCTGGAGGAGACCATCAGTAAGGAGGTGAAGAAGATGCTGAAGAAGGTGGAGCTGAGGAGGATCCAGCAGTTTGCAGTGGACGTGACTCTGGATCCTGATACAGCTCATCCTAAACTCATCCTGTCTAATGATGACAAAAAAGTTTACTGTGGTAATGTGAGGAAGAAGCTCCTAGACAACCCACAGAGATTTAATAGATATGGTGGTGTTTTAGCAAAGCAGAGTTTCTCCTCTGGAAGATTTTACTTTGAGGTTCAGGTCAAAGGAAAGACAGCGTGGACTTTAGGAATGACCAGAGAGACGAGCAAGAGGAAGGGAGACTTCACGCTGAGCCCTCAGGAAGGTTACTGGACTGTAAGGTTGTGTAATGTAGATGGGTACAAAGCTTATGATGACTCTCCTGTCCCCTTGAGTCTAAAGTCAAAGCCAGAGAAGGTGGGCGTGTTTGTGGACTATGAGGAGGGTCTGGTCTCCTTCTATGACGTGGATGCTGCAGCTCTGATCTTCTCCTTCACTGGCTGCTCCTTCACTCATAAGCTCCTCCCATTTTTCGATTCTGGGCTCTCTTTATTTTGGAGTTGCTCCGCCCCTCTGATCATCTCAGCTGTCAGTCACTCTGCCTAACCTGCAGAAGTTTACATGAAACGTTTCTGTGGTTTAAGGGAACTAAAGTACAAAGGATCAGCTGATCTTCCCTCTTTACTTTGTCTTTTCTTCACATTCTGATGACATCATATTTGTTTCTGGTTGCTTCTTACTGCTGTAACACAACAATTTACTCACACTGATCTAAGAACTGTGATTACTGTTCATCAATAAATCAATCAGAAGCTTTTAGTAAAGTCTTTGCATGTAAGTGTGATCAATCAAAAGGTTTGATTGATCTCTGTAAATATCACAAATGTTGGGTTGTGGTTTATGAATGGACTGAATTCTGTCTTTGATCTTTGGAACAAAAACAATAATAAAGTTGGGATGAGGTCATGTCAGCTGTTTTCATGTTTGGTATCAAATCTGAAAACATGTTTGACTTTCAGGTTTTAGTGCAGAGCTCTGTTCATGTAAGACTGTATCTGTAATCTAATAAACAAAACCAGAGCTTTCCAATCATGTTTAACCCTTTAATCCATGCTGTTTCAATCACACATATAAGCACAGAGGGGAGTTTAAAAGTGTAAAATGCTGCACTGAGTTTTAATTGTAGATGATTCTCAAGCCCTTTGCTGCTGACTACATAACAAAAGTGAAATAGTGGAAATGGTACAAGTAGGCGGGGCTAAAGAAGGCCACAGTAAATATCAAACATTCCTCTGTTCCTCTCTCATTACCTCCAGTGATGTCTCTCTCGCTCTCTCTCTGTTCTCTGTGGTGGAATCGTCCTCCATCTGGACTTTAGATGCATTTAAGCTCTGTAGGAAAGCGGCACGTGGCTCTGATCCCCATCTCTGTCACATATCTGATTTACTCATGTTCTCCTTCTCTCCATGTACCGATGCTTTGTGGTCAAAGTGTGATAGGAATTAGAAGTCTGGTGTGAGAAGCAGCAGCCTAGAAACCTAGCTGGGGAGTTGAGACCAAGCCTAGAGATCTGAGCGTTCTTCATGTCTGACTGTTGTGTTATGTTTCCACCATATTGCTCTTCTCTTAACCCCCAGGTTGCTCTGTAAGGTCTCAGTTTATCATTTATGGCAAACTGTAGATAATCTAGTGAGAACGATCATTTCACAGACAAACAATCCAGAAACTTTGCATCATGTGTAAGTCTAAAAAGGAAGAACCTTCCTCCAAACCTGCTGGAGGAAGAGAAGCAGCAACAACAGCTACAGGAGGAAGAGGAGGAGGAGAAACAACAAAAGAGGAGGAAGCAGAAGCTGCAACGTCATATTCCTGAAACGAAAGTCAGTCAGTCAGAGTCCAGCAGTGCCTCCACTGAAGCACAAGAGAAGCCAGAGGATCAGAAGTTTGTCCAAGTTTGTCTCTGCAGCGTCTCTGCAGCGTCTCAGCCAAACTCTGGTGAGTGCAGACAGAATCTTGTCAGTTTCAGCAGCAGCATGAGGTCCAGGCTGAGCTGCTCTCACACGGCTCACTTCACTGCTTCAGTCTTAAAGGCTTGGCTCTGGTTCACACACGGTGTTTGTAAACACACGGCAGTTTTTACCGTCAGAGCAAGAAAAGAGCGTCAGGAAGTGTGTGTTTAGCTGCGTCATTGATTCTCACCACTGAGCCGCACCCACAGCAAAAGGAAGTGAAGTGAGTGCAGTCTGTAGTCATGGTGACCTCATTAAAAGGCAAAGTTCAACTCCAACTTTAAAGTCAAACAGTCTGAATAGAACTAAAGGGACAAAAGCTTCATGTCCAGATCAATACACAATCAATCCTCATGAAGCTGAGCCTAAAGCTGAGCCTGAAGTCTTTTCATGACGTTTCCTTGAGCGCCCCCTCAGGACAAACCCCAGTCTGCTCATAATATCCATCAAGAACAAAGTCGTCTCTCCTGTTTCACTCTGACATGAACTTCAGGAGCTTTAAGACTTCCAGACTCTTCATCCTGCTCAACAATCAGTGTTTGTGTCTCCAGAGATGTTTTCACTCATGTTCTCCTCTGTTCTCAGTTTGTAGACATGTCTGCTGCCAGCTGTCTGCTGTCTGAAGATCAGTTCCTGTGCTCCATCTGTCTGGAGGTCTTCACTGATCCAGTCTCCACACCATGTGGACACAACTTCTGCAAAAGGTGCATCACTAAACACTGGGACAGTAACGTCCAGTGTGTGTGTCCTCTGTGTCAGAAGCTTTATGACAGAAGACCTGAGCTAGAGGTGAACACGTTCATATCTCAGATGGCCGCTGAGTTCAGACAGTCGACTCAAAAGGAAGCCAGCAGAAGATCAGAGGAACCAGCTGCCAAACCAGGAGAAGTTCAGTGTGATGTCTGTACTGGAACCAAACTAAAGGCCATCAAGTCCTGTCTGAAGTGTGAGGCCTCCTACTGTGAGACTCATCTGGAGCCTCATCTGACAGCAGCACGCCTGAGATCACACCAGCTGATCCTTCCTGTGGACAACCTGGAAGACAGGATGTGTAAGAAGCACAGGAAACCTCTGGAGCTCTTCTGCAAGACCGACCAGACCTGTGTATGCTCACTCTGTCCTGCTTTAGACCACAAGAACCATGAGTTTGTTCTTCTGGAAGAAGGATATGAAGGAAAGAAGTCTGAGCTGGAGAAGATGGTGGCTGAACTTCAGCAGAAGATCCAGCTGACACTACTGAAGATCCAGGAGATGAAACAGTCAGCAAAGCTCAGCAGGGAAGCTGCAGACAGAGAGAGAGCAGATGGAGATCAGGTCTTCACCAATCTGAAGCAGCTTGTGGAGAAAATCCAGGCCGACTTCAGGAAGACCATGGAGGAGAAGCAGAGGAGCACAGAGAAACAGACTGAAGGCATCATCAAGGAGCTGCAGCAGGAACTCTCTGGGCAGAGAGAGAGATCTGCTGATGTGGAGAAACTCCTACTCTCTGAAGATCACCTCCACCTCCTCCAGAGCTTCTCATCCATCAGCTCTTCTCCTCCCACCAAGGACTGGACACAGGTCAGAGTCCATCAAAGGTCACATGAGGGGAGTGTGGTGAAAGCTGTGGCTCAGCTGGAGGAGACCATCAGTAAGGAGGTGAAGAAAAGGCAGGAGAAGGTGGAGCTGAGGAGGATCCAGCAGTTTGCAGTGAACGTGACACTGGATCCTGATACAGCTCATCCTCAACTCATCCTGTCTGAAGATGAGAAACAAGTTTACTGTGGTGATGTGAGGAAGAAGCTCCAAGACAAACCACAGAGATTTGAAAGATGGTGGACTGTTTTAGCAAAGCAGAGTTTCTCCTCTGGAAGATTTTACTTTGAGGTTCAGGTCAAAGGAAAGACAGCGTGGACTTTAGGAGTGACCAGAGAGACGAGCGAGAGGAAGGGAGGCATCACACTGAGCCCTCAGGAAGGTTACTGGACTGTAAGGTTGTGGGATGTAGATAAGTACAAAGCTTATGATGACTCTCCTGTCCCTCTGAGTCTAAAGTCAAAGCCAGAGAAGGTGGGCGTGTTTGTGGACTATGAGGAGGGTCTGGTCTCCTTCTATGACGTGGATGCTGCAGCTCTGATCTTCTCCTTCACTGGCTGCTCCTTCACTCATAAGCTCCTCCCATTGGTCAATCCGGAGCTGAATCATGATGGTACAAACTCCGCCCCTCTGATCATCTGAGCTGTCAGTCACTCTGCCTAACCTGCAGGAGTTTACATGAAACGTTTCTGTGGTTTAAGGGAACTAGAGTACAAAGGATCAGCTGATCTTCCCTCTTTACTTTGTCTTTTCTTCACATTCTGATGACATCATATTTGTTTCTGGTTGCTTCTTACTGCTGTAACACAACAATTTACTCACACTGATCTAAGAACTGTGATTACTGTTCATCAATCAATCAATGAGAAGCTTTTAGTAAAGTCTTTGCATGTAAGTGTGATCAATTGATTGATCTCTGTAAATATCCCAAATGTTGGGTTGTGGTTTATGAATGGACTGAATTCTGTCTTTGATCTTTGTACCAAAAACAATAATAAAGTTGGGATGAGGTCATGTCAGCTGTTTTCATGTTTGGTATCAAATCTGAAAACATGTTTGACTTTCAGGTTTGAGTGCAGAGCTCTGTTCATGTAAGACTGTATCTGTAATCTAATAAACAAAACCAGAGCTTTCCAATCATGTTTAACCCTTTAATCCATGCTGTTTCAATCACACATATAAGCACAGAGGGGAGTTTAAAAGTGTCAAATGCTGCACTGAGTTTTAGTTGTAGATGATTCTCAAGCCCTTTGCTGCTGACTACATAACAAAAGTGAAATAGTGGAAATGGTACAAGTAGGCGGGGCTAAAGAAGGCTACAGTAAATATCAAACATCCTCTGTTCCTCTCTCATTACCTCCAGTGATGTCTCTCTCTCTCTCTCTCTCTCTGTGTTCTCTGTGTTGGAATCGTCCTCCATCTGGACTTTAGATGCATTTAAACTCTGTAGGAAAGCGGCACGTGGCTTTGATCTCCATCTCTGTCACATATCTGATTTACTCATGTTCTCCTTCTCTCCATGTATCGATGCTTTGTGGTCAAAGTGTGATAGGAATAAGAAGTCTGGTGTGAGAAACAGCAGCCTAGAAACCTAGCTGGGGAGTTGAGACCAAGCCTAGAGATCTGAGCGTTCTTCATGTCTGACTGTTGTGTTATGTTTCCACCTTATTGCTCTTCTCTTAACCCCCAGGTTGCTCTGTAAAGTCTCAGTTTATCATTTATGGCAAACTGTAGATAATCTAGTGAGAAGGATCATGTTGTGTGATTAAACAGCAGCATCATACAGTGAAAGTGAAATCAAAGTTTATTCAGCATTTAAAGACATTTATGGCTGACTGGTTGATCATTGAAGGGGCCGTTCACACTTTGTGCATGAGACAAAAAACACTTTGTGATGATACCTTTCACCATGGCACAATGAGCAGTGTGTGTGTGTGTGTGTATGTGTAAGCCCTTACTGTGGTCAAATAGAAAACTCATTTCCTGTTTGTCCCTCTGCAATTTTACAAAACCTTTTTAAACAATTTAGTAGATTGAATGTAAAAACAGCTACAGTCAAGCTGCTGCGTCTTCAACACACACACATATATTATAGTGTTATAACTTAGTGTTCCTCTGGCTGACAAGGACAAGAATATATCAAATAATATCTTCCTCTTTCATTTAAAAATATTTACAAATCAAGTTAAATTGCACAAAAGGGATGAGTCGGTTTATAAAGATGCAATGTAAGACGGACAGAGACAGAAGGTAAACAATCAGCGTGCATCTGAGGGAGATACAAGAAGAGAACACACATCTGAACGCATTAAGACGTGTGTGTGTGTGTGTGTGTGTGTGTGTGTGTGTGTGTGTGTGTGTGTGTGTGTGTGTGTGTGTGTCTCTCACTGCCAGTTTAGACGTCTCCAGTTTCAGATCCCCGTTCTAAGAGTCTACAGAGTTTGGTGGGTTCATCGTTTCTTTAAAAGAGAATAGAGCAGAGAGAACTCCTTGATGGTGCATTCAAGGAAGCTCAGACACCAGAGGAAAGTACGCACATCACACTTGTAAGAGCAGGAATGGGGATTTGTTTTTGTTTGTTTCTTTTTCCTGAACCCCGTCTCCCCATCATGATGACCAGTTGCTCTTAAACGGCCTCATGTCTCTATAAACTATCATCAAAAAGCCAGATGTCTTTATAACAATACCATACTCGTGTTTACATTTCATTTTCTGTCCATGAAGCTGCAGCTTTCTCTAGTTTCTGATGAAGGTACCATTAAGAGTGAATGAGAAAGGAGCAGGTTTCAGATGCTGGTCAGAATCAGATGGTAGAAAGGAAGCGTTGTGTCAAACGAGGCAGGAAGAAGCAGCGTTCACCTCAGGGTTGTGTGTTTGTAGCTGAGGCGGAAAGATACGCACACATCCCATCATGCATTTCCACACAGAACGCAGAGAGACGGCAGGCACGTTGTCCAGACTGTGGTCAAGGAGAGCACCAAAGCTTTCCTCTCACCTCCACACACACACACACATACAGAGACACAAACACACAGAAAATTGGCTCTAAGCATTGCTGGAGTTGGATGTGTGAGCAAAGCAGGGAGACATGTCTCTTCCCACTGAGTTGTAGTCAGTCAGTTTGTTGGGAGGACCTCATGTGTCTCAGTACTCCACAGTCACTGCTTTGGTCTTGAGGTATTCCATGAGAGCGTCTTCTCCTGTGGACCACAACAGAACAGAACAACACAGATCAGTCAACTCATATAACCTGAGCAAAGTTACAGAGACAGAGAGGCATTAGAGAAACTGATTCTTAAAGCTGGGAGCTCCTCTGCTCACTTTTACTCAGACAGACTGTACATATAGATATACAGTAATGATGTTTAAATGAGAAGAAGCCAACTCCAACTAATGTTACAACTTAACCCTTACCAAAGAAATGACCTACAAAAGGTTGGAAAGTGCCTCAAAGTGCCAAAGATCACACAAAAACCTGACTTTTCATGAATATTTCATGAGGTTTTAGGTTTAAACAAAGTTCAAGCTCCTAACACCCTTTAGATCAGTGAAGTCATTTGCTCTTCTAAGACGCATCGTATTCCTTTCCTCATCTCCAAACATTCATCCATTCTCACACCACTGCTCACCGAGATCTTTGCCGAAGCCCGACTGCTTAAAGCCTCCAAAAGGTGAAGCCACGTCTGTCTTGTTGTAGGTGTTGACGAACACCGTTCCAGCCTGCAGCTGCTCGCTCACGTACATGGCCTTGTTGATGTCGCGGGTGAAGACGCCTGAGGCCAGGCCGTACTCCGTGTCGTTGGCTCTCTGCAGCACGCCGTCCACATCGCTGCAGGGGGGAGTGTGGTTAGGTATCTGATCGCAGCAATGACAGACAGACAGACAGACAGACAGACAGACAGACAGACAGACAGGCAGGCAGACGCCCCATGTGGACTCACCCTTCTTTGAATTTGGACACCACCATGATGGGGCCGAAGGACTCCTCTTTGGCTAGGAACATGTGGTCCTCCACACCAGTGAACACTGTGGGCTCCATGAAGAAGCCTGCAGAGAGAAGGGACCACTGCGGTTATGCTGATATTGATAATGATTGTGTTAAAGCTTGAAGAATTAGAGACCAAACACATTATTAATCCACATACATGGAATATAATGGACCAACTGACACAAATAAATAATATGATATATGGAATGCTGCATTTAGATGGATAACTAAACTTATACCAAAGCATCTCTAGGTCAATCTAAATTGATCTGTCACTTCTTGTCCATCCTCATTAAAAAAAAAAAAAAAATTGAAATCCCCAAATTGTTCTAGTATTTACTTTTCCAAACATTTCCAGGCCTCATGCTTTCATTTTCAACCTTCAGGATTTCAATAACTATAAAAACCCTGGAACCTCTAGACAAAACTGTAGCAATTAAAACTTCTCTTTCAATTACATCAACAATATAAAATAAAAATGCAGAGGAAGACAACGGCCCAGAGTGTTTCCTGAAGCTGTATCTGTCCGTCTCCATGTTCTGTACCTGGCCTATCCACCTGCTTCCCTCCATACACCAGCGTGGCTCCTTCCTTCAGTCCGATGTCGCAGTACTCCAGCAGTTTATCCAGGTGGGCTTTGTGGTTCTGTGGCCCGTGGTCTGTGGAGCGATCCAGAGGATCACCGATCTTCATCTTCTTAATCTCCTCCACCTAGCAGAGGGTAAATGAAGACGGAGCATCAAATCAGTGTTAAGCTATAATCCTCAATCAGGCCTTTTGTGTCTCTTGCCAAAAGCAGAAAGCAGCTGAGAGAGAGGATCAGACTCTCATGAGGGGACACACTGATGAGCTCCATCACAGGTGGCAGACATTTCTTTCCTACTTCCCAGATCTACAGGCTATGCCACACTAATGACTGGAAACTTAAACAACAAATAGCGTCTGAATCACAGGCGGGGCCAGGATGGGGGTGTGTGAATGCGGGGGTGTGTGACTGCTGGGCTGGGGGGTGTGTCAGGTCTTCAGATGTTTGTTTCCCTCCTTTCTCCCTCCCCGTGTCTTCCCCCCCCCCCTTTTCCTTTTGCTTTGTTTCTCCCACCACAGCCTGTGATGATGTCATCCTGTAAAAACTGCACCTGCGAGACACCGATGTCATCTTAAACTCTGCGACCGCACTACTGTGTCACGTCTACATGAGGCTTTCTGCTGTCGCCTTGTTTGTCTCCCTGTTGTCTGAATGAACTGAGCGATCACACAGCCTGTTTCTCCTTATACATGGTGTCCAGGTGTGTATCACCTTCCACAGGTCCCAGTCAGTATGTCTTGCCCTCTCTGTCTCATTTCTCCCCTCTATTTGCTGTCCCATGGAGGGGAACATGGTGGTTGTGCAGGCGTTGCAGCTCACTCACCACTCTGGTGATGTACTCATCATGAATGGACTCCTCCACAAACAGCCGACCTGCAGCGATGCAGTTCTCTCCTTTGTTGAAGTAGACGGAGCTCATGCCCTGAGCGGCACCACAGACACAAACACATCATCAGATCAAGGATCATAGCTTATGATGGGCACGTAACCTGGCAACCTAATCATCGTTTATGTTCCCTGCCAGAATCAAATATGAACTCCATGCTTCTTTCTCTCTTACCATGCGTACAGCCTTGTCCATGTCACAGTCACTGAAGATGATGAGGGGCGACTTTCCTCCCAGCTCCAGAGAAACCTTCTTCAGGTTACTAAGCGCACAGCTGCAACCAGAAATCAGAGGAACACAGTGTGAAGATGTGGTGACAACATCTGTTCCTCCAGGTTGGATCCAGGAACCTTCTGATCCCCCTGAACCTCCAGAGCCGTGCCTCCCTTACCTCTTCATGATCTGTTTGCCGATGGGTGTGGAGCCGGTGAAGCCCAGCTTGCGGACGTCTGGGTGGTCTGACAAACGCTGGCCCACCATGCCACCTAGAGGAGAGGAAGCCATACAGAAACAGCTGGTTTTACATCTGTCACATTCCCCTTTGTACCGTTTCTTTCTGTCTTTCCCTGACCTGAACATGTTTTCAATCAATGTAAGCAGTTAAGAAGGAACCAAGGATCCAACATCTTTACCTGAGCCTGGCAGAATGTTGACGACTCCTTTCGGAATGCCAGCTTTCACAGAAAGCTCAGCAAACTTCAGTGCCGTCAGTGGAGTGACCTGTTCACATAGAAAACACACTCAGTACTCATCATCAACATTAGAAGAGCTGAAAGAGTTTTACATCAGTGTTCACATGTTCTTGGCCCACATCCATATTGTGTCCAATCAGTATTAAAAAAGACGAAGTGTGTGTGTGTGTGTGTGTGTGTGTGTGTGTGTGTGTGTGTGTGTGTGTGTGTGTGTGTGTGTGTGTGTGTGTGTGTGTGTGTGTGTGTGTGTGTGTGTGTGTGTGTCTCACCTGTGCAGGTTTAAGAACCAGTGTGTTTCCAGCAGCGAGGCAGGCAGCACTTTTCCATGCCAGCATCATGAGGGGATAGTTCCATGGGATAACTATGGCACACACACTGACACAGACAAACACATTATTAAAGTTTAATGTAATAGATGTGTGTACTGTATGTTAAGTGTTCATACTGGAGCTTAATGTGGAAGTCATTTAGTAAACTCAGAGCTTTTACCCCAGAGGTTCTTTCTTAGTGAAGGTCAGATTGCGGTTGGGCCGGGCCTGGTTGATGGGTATCGTCTTACCCTGCAGGAAACAACGGGCTGTGTGTTATAATCTATGCTTAAGAGGCATGTGTAGCTGTGTGTGTGTATGAGCCGCATGTGAGACTTGTCGTATGTTCACCGACCTGGATTTTGTCGCACCAGCCAGCAAAGTAGCGGAACGTCTGGATGGACATGCCTACGTGGGTCTTCAGGGCCAACGTGTACACGGCTCCAGAGTCGATGGATTCAATGGTGGCCAACTCCTCCTGGTGTTCCTCCATCAGGTCTGCAAGCCTGGAAGGAAGGAGGACAGAGAGAAACACAGACAGACAGACAGACAGACAGACAGACAGACAGACAGACAGACAGACAGACAGACAGACAGACAGACAGAACTCAGTAATGATGAAACAAAAAATGAATCAATAGAATTTGAAGGCAATGACATAATAATCATTGCATCTTCATCATCAGGGACTATGTTCATGAATTGGACAGTTGTGGATAAGAAATACTGCTCAAAGATAAGTATTAATCTTAATAAAACCGCTTTTTTTGTCTCCAAAGCATGTAATGTATAACAAAAGAAAAAAAAATACAAAGTACATTTAAAAGACTGAAGGAAGAAGTTGCACCATGATTGTGTAACGTAACTCCACTGTAGACCACTAGGGGGTGCTACTCACTTGTATAGCAGACTTCCTCTGTCTCTGGGGTTCATCCTGCCCCAGGGACCGTTATCAAAAGCTTCTTTGGCTGCCGCTACTGCCCGGTCCACATCGCCCACAGAGGCGTACGACACGTTACAGATCACCTGAGTGAAGGAGAGACAAGAGGAGACAAGAGGAGACATGAGGAGGGAAGATCATCATGGGACACAAGCGATGCCTTGTGCCATCGTGTATCCAGATGTGTGTGAGCTCTTGGCACTCACCGATCCATCAGTAGGATTGATGGTGTTGTAGGTTTTGCCGTTTTCTGCATCTTCAAACCTGCCGTTGAGGAAACACTGGTGTGGCATTCTCAGGGTCATGTTGTTCACTTCTATAGTTGCCTGAGGGGAAAACATCATACCATTCCAAGATTAAGGGATTTATGTGAAGTGAAGAAACAAATACAACAGAAATATTGTAGTATGGAGATGTTAAAGGTTCTTTGTTTGGACTCACATAGTCTATAACCATCTCCTTCTCCTGGTCTTCTCCTCTCAGCTTGCGCACAAACATCTGGACGAAATCTTGGAAGGTGGTGGCCATGTAGACATCCTCATTCTGCAGCTGGACCTCAGAACACTTCAGCTTCAGCTCCTCCACCAGCCTGCACAGAGACGGACACAGATGCTTTGGTATCCCTCCATTCACAAGCTCCTCTTCTCTGATCTCTGGACACGGGGTGAAGAGCTTTGGAGCCAACATGAATGGGATCCAGAGATATGTAGTCATGATCCAGACCCTACTCAGGTCTCAGATCAGGTCTTGGTTCAGTGGACCTAAACTTAATGACTTATAATTGTGTGATCTTGTTCCCCAGGTTGGAATGTTTGCTCTGGTTGCCCATGGTCATGCCACCCACGTCACCACTCAGATGACTGGGGCGGGGTCATGTGCTACTACTGGGACATTACAGGTCACTGTAGTAGCACATGGGGATCAACTGTCAGAGCTGGCCCCTGTCCTGGACGGCTCACGACACCCTGCCCTCTTAACACACACCCCACAAACACATACACACACACACACACACACACACACACACACACACACACACACACACACACACACACTACTCTGTAAAGCCCCTCTAAAGGCTTCATGTTGGCTCCCTCACCTGACCACATCCATGGAGGCAGCTCCGGACTTGAAGAAGTCGGTGGTGTCTTCAATTGCAGCGACATTGCTGAGGATTCCTTTCCAGATGATCTGTAAGAAGAAAGTAAGGTACAATCAGCAAAGCTATGTAAGAGCCCTGTGGTCTTCTGATCAACTGGCTTCTTCACTACCGATGCCAATTACTTACCCTGATCTCCTCGGCCACCTTCTTCTCCTCATCAGTTAGCTCCACACTGGAGCTTTCCCCAGAGGAGATTAACTTGGATGCAGCGATCATCTTCCCATCTTCAAACTGCAGGTTCTTCACTTGGAGCTAAAGAACAAACATAGGAGGAAAGACTCTTAGGTTAAAGAGCAATAACATGAACCTGCAGTCATTAGAGCCAGCAGATGTGTGAGCACTGCTTCACCTCTACTTGTATTTGATGTAGTGCAACACATAACAGGAAGACTCACAGCTTTGCAATCGAAGAAAGGCAGAGAGAGACGGAGATAATGAGACGGACAAAAGTCTCCCGAAAGGTAAGACGAGGAAATATATCAAAGCATATGTAGCGCCTGGCTTCACTGTGACTACGGTGGGAGACGAGGAAAGACCGGTGTGTTTACTGTGTCTGAAAATATTGGCAGTGGACAGCATGAAGCCAAATAAATGAAGGCGTCACTTAAACACATCACAGCCCAACCACGCTGAGAAGCCGAGCCGAGTTTTTTCAGTGAAATGTGCCGGTGAAAGATAAACCCCTCCCTCAAGTCACAGACAGGATCAGCTCTTTCACTCTAAAGCAGTATCCACTCTTAGGGCAGAGGGCTGTGGGCGTTCTTCAAAGTACAGATCCCAGCTAAACATTGATCAGGAGCTGAGAGTTGCAGTCTCATGCTTCAAACCCCGCTTCGAAAAGTTGTGCAGTGCAAAACATGTCTGGCTCATAGCCATTAATCCTGACTTGATCATTTTGTTTTTACAAAAATCAGCACAATTTGTTTGATTCATTTTTGTTTTGTAAGTTAGAGTGTTTAATATGTTGAGCTCCTGAGGTCATGGTGCTGATCAATTTCATTTATTATTATTTATTTATTTTATTTAAGTTTATTTTTCACTATCAAATGGCTCAATTAGTTGGTTGAAAGATGTTTGGTATAGTTTAGTAAAATACTTTACACAAGGATTTGATTTTGTTGAAATTAAGGCAAATTGATGCACGTTAAATCTTTTCTGGTTCAAACTAAAAAAACGAGTTTAGTAAAGTTATTCTTTGTTGTAAGCGGATCTATCTATTTCTTTTTTTAGTTTTCCTTAATGTTATAAGGATACAATGTTATGCAGAGGTGTACTTGTAACAATTTTATAGACAAATTATACTATTTATCGTCGTGACGGAGGGTGGGGGGTGCAAAATGTTTTCTTCTTCCTAGGGGGGCTCGACAGAAAACAATTGAGAAGCACTGCTTTAATCCATGCTGTTTCAATCACACATATAAGCACAGAGGGGAGTGTCAAAGTGAAAAAGGCGGCACTGAGTTTTATTTGATGAAGGTACCATTAAGAGTGAATGAGAAAGGAGCAGGTTTCAGATGCTGGTCAGAATCAGATGGTAGAAAGGAAGCGTTGTGTCAAACGAGGCAGGAAGAAGCAGCGTTCACCTCAGGGTTGTGTGTTTGTTGCTGAGGCGGAAAGATACGCACACATCCCATCATGCATTTCCACACAGAACGCAGAGAGACGGCAGGCACGTTGTCCAGACTGTGGTCAAGGAGAGCACCAAAGCTTTCCTCTCACCTCCACACACACACACACACACATACAGAGACACAAACACACAGAAAATTGGCTCTAAGCATTGCTGGAGTTGGATGTGTGAGCAAAGCAGGGAGACACGTCTCTTCCCATTGAGTTGTAGTCAGTCAGTTTGTTGGGAGGACCTCATGTGTCTCAGTACTCCACAGTCACTGCTTTGGTCTTGAGGTATTCCATGAGAGCGTCTTCTCCTGTGGACCACAACAGAACAGAACAACACAGATCAGTCAACTCATATAACCTGAGCAAAGTTACAGAGACAGAGAGGACAGAGAGGCAAATCAAAGACAGCTAGAGACCCAGTCAACCTTATTGTGAGTGTTTAATTCACTCCCACTGCAATATTAACTTCCATAATCACATACAGAGACGCTTGGTTAGAGAAACTGTCATTCTTAAAGCAGGTAGCTCCTCTGCTCACTTTCACTAGGACATACATATAGATATACAGTAATGTTGATTATGATGTTCAAATGATGTAGATGTAGACAACTCTAACTGTTGTAAGAATGAGAGTTCACAACTTAACCCTAACCAAAGAAATGGGCTACAAAAGGTTGGAAAGTGCCTCAAAATGCCTAAGATGGCACAAAAATCAGACTTTTCATTAATATGAGGAGGTTTTAAGTTTAAACAAGATTCAAGCTCCTAACATCCTTTAGCTCAGTTACGTTTTTGCTTTTCTAAGAAGCATCGTATTCATTATTTCATCCTCTTCCCCATCATTCATCCATTTTCACACCACTGCTCACTGAGATCGTTGCCGAAGCCCGACTGTTCAAAGCTCTCAAAAGGTGAAGCCAGGTCTGTATTGTTGTAGGTGTTGGTCCTCCACACCAGTGAACACTGTGGGCTCCATGAAGAAGCCTGCAGAGAGATGGGACCACTGTAGTTATCCCGATGTTAAACATGATTGTGTTAAAGCTTTAAGAATAAGGAGGAGAAAGACCAAACACATCATAATCCATCATACAACACAAATAATTTGATTGTATTTGGAATGCAAACTGTAAAAAAAATGAAATCTGATTCTGCAAACAAACTACATGTCAATAGAATATGTACCTAATAACACATATGTTTCATGATGATCAGAATGAGAGAGATAATACATTACCATCATTTTGGCAGATGCTTTTATCCAAAGCGACTTACATTACATTAGCAACCATTAGAGAGGGGGGAGCAATTGAGGATTTGGTGCCTTGCTCAGGGGCACCTCAGCAGGGACTCGAACCAGCCAACCTCCGGTTTCCAAGCAGAAGCTCTACCCACTGAGCTACTGCCTCCCCTACATAGTACGACAAAACCTTGGGATATTACAGTAAATATCAAACATCCTCTGTTCCTCTCTCATTACCTCCAGTGATGTCTCTCTCTCTCTCTCTCTCTCTCTCTCTCTCTCTCTGTGTTCTCTGTGGTGGAGTCGTCCTCCATCTGGACTTTAGATGCAATTAAGCTCTGTAGGAAAATGGCACGTGGCTTTGATCTCCATCTTTGTCACATATCTGATTTACTCATGTTCTCCTTCTCTCCATGTACCGATGCTTTGTGGTCAAAGTGTGATAGGAAGAAGAAGTCTGGTGTGAGAAGCAGCAGCCTAGAAACCTAGCTGGGGAGTTGAGACCAAGCCTAGAGATCTGAGCGTTCTTCATGTCTGACTGTTGTGTTATGTTTCCACCATATTGCTCTTCTCTTAACCCCCAGGTTGCTCTGTAAAGTCTCAGTTTATCATTTATGGCAAACTGTAGATAATCTAGTGAGAACGATCATTTCACAGACAAACAATCCAGAAACTTTGCATTGTGTGTAAGTCTGTAAAAAGGAAGAACCTTCCTCCAAACATGCTGGAGGAAGAGAAGCAGCAACAACAGCTACAGGAGGAGGAGGAGGAGGAGCAACAAAAGAGGAGGAAGCAGAAGCTGCAACGTCATATTCCTGAAACGAAAGTCAGTCAGTCAGAGTCCAGCAGTGCCTCGACTGAAGCAGAAGAGAAGCCAGAGGATCAGAAGTTTGTCCAAGTTTGTCTCTGCAGCGTCTCGGCAGCGTCTCAGCCAAACTCTGGTGAGTGCAGACAGAATCTTGTCAGTTTCAGCAGCAGCATGATGTCCAGGCTGAGCTGCTCTCACACGTCTCACTTCACTGCTTCAGTCTTAAAGGCTTGGCTCTGGTTCACACACGTTGGTGTTTGTAAACACACGGCAGTTTTTACCGTAAGAGCAAGAAAAGAGCGTCAGGAAGTGTGTGTTTAGCTGCGTCAGTGAGTCTCAGCACTGAGCCGCACCGACGGCAACAGGAAGTGAAGTGAGTGCAGCCTGTAGTCATGGTGACCTCATTAAAAGGGCAAAGTTCAGCTTCAGAGTGAAAAGGGAAACTTTAAAGTCCAACAGTCTGAATAGAACTAAAGGGAAAAAAGCTTCATGTCCTGATCAATACACAATCAATCCTCATGAAGCTGAGCCTGAAGCTGAGCCTGAAGTCTTTTCATGAGGTTTCCTTGAGCGGCCCCTCAGGACAAACCCCAGTCTGCTCATAATATCCATCAAGAACAAAGTCGTCTCTCCTGTTTCACTCTGACATGAACTTCAGGAGCTTTAAGACTTCCAGACTCTTCATCCTGCTCAACAATCAGTGTTTGTGTCTCCAGAGATGTTTTCACTCATGTTCTCGTCTGTTCTCAGTTTGTAGACATGTCTGCTGCCAGCTGTCTGCTGTCTGAAGATCAGTTCCTGTGCTCCATCTGTCTGGAGGTCTTCACTGATCCAGGCTCCACACCATGTGGACACAACTTCTGCAAAAGCTGCATCACTCAACACTGGGACAGTAACGTCCAGTGTGTATGTCCTCTGTGTAAAGAGATGTTCTGCACAAGACCTGAGCTGAAGGTCAACACGTTCATATCTCAGATGGCTGCTGAGTTCAGACAGTCAACTCAAAAGGAAGCCCGCAGAAGATCAGAGGAACCAGCTGCCAAACCAGGAGAAGTTCAGTGTGACTTCTGCACTGGAACCAAACTAAAGGCCATCAAGTCCTGCCTGAAGTGTGAGGCCTCCTACTGTGAGACTCATCTGGAGCCTCATCTGACAGTAGCACGCCTGAGATCACACCAGCTCATCCATCCTGTGGACAACCTGGAGGACAGGATGTGTAAGAAGCACAAGAAACCTCTGGAGCTCTTCTGCATGACCGACCGTCCTGTGTGTGCTCACTCTGTCCTGTTTTAGACCACAAGAACCATGAGTTTGTTCCTCTGGAAGAAGAATATGAAGGAAAGAAGTCTGAGCTGGAGAAGATGGTGGCTGAACTTCAGCAGAAGACCCAGCTGACACTACTGAAGATCCAGGAGATGAAACAGTCAGCAAAGCTCAGCAGGGAAGCTGCAGACAGAGAGAGAGCAGATGGAGATCAGGTCTTCATTGCTCTGAAGCAGCTTGTGGAGAAAATCCAGGCCGACTTCAAGAAGACCATGGAGGAGAAGCAGAGGAGCACAGAGAAACAGACTGAAGTCCTCATCAAGGAGCTGCAGCAGGAAGTCTCTGGGCAGAGAGAGAGAACTGCTGAGGTGAAAAAGCTCCTACTCTCTGAAGATCACCTACACCTCCTCCAGAGCTTCTCATCCATCAGCTCTACTCCTCCCACCAAGGACTGGACACAGGTCAGAGTCCATCAAAGGCCAGATGAGGGGAGTGTGGTGAAAGCTGTGGCTCAGCTGGAGGAGACCATCAGTAAGGAGGTGAAGAAGCTGCAGGAGAAGGTGGAGCTGTGGAGGATCCAGCAGTTTGCAGTGGACGTGACTCTGGATCCTGATACAGCTCATCCTAAGCTCATCCTGTCTGATGATGAGAAACAAGTTTACTGTGGTGATGTGAGGAAGAATCTCCTAGACAACCCAAGGAGATTTGAAAGATGGTGGACTGTTTTAGCAAAGCAGAGTTTCTCCTCTGGAAGATTTTACTTTGAGGTTCAGGTCAAAGGAAAGACAGCGTGGACTTTAGGAGTGACCAGAGAGACGAGCAAGAGGAAGGGAACCATCACACTGAGCCCTCAGGAAGGTTACTGGACTGTAGGGTTGTGGAATGTAGATGAGTACAATGCCTATGATTCCTCTCCTGTCCCTCTGAGTCTAAATTCAAAGCCAGAGAAGGTGGGCGTGTTTGTGGACTATGAGGAGGGTCTGGTCTCCTTCTATGATGTGGATGCTGCAGCTCTGATATTCTCCTTCACTGGCTGCTCCTTCACTCATAAGCTCCTCCTATTCTTCAATCCTGGGCGTAATCATGATGGTAGAAACTCCGCCCCTCTGATCATCTCAGCTGTCAGTCACTCTGCCTAACCTGCAGGAGTTTACATGAAACGTTTCTGTGGTTTAAGGGAACTAAAGTACAAAGGATCAGCTGATCTTCCCTCTTTACTTTGTCTTTTCTTCACATTCTGATGACATCATATTTGTTTCTGGTTGCTTCTTACTGCTGTAACACAACAATTTACTCACACTGATCTAAGAACTGTGATTACTGTTCATCAATAAATCAATCAGAAGCTTTTAGTAAAGTCTTTGCATGTAAGTGTGATCAATCAAAAGGTTTGATTGATCTCTGTAAATATCACAAATGTTGGGTTGTGGTTTATGAATGGTCTGAATTCTGTCTTTGATCTTTGGAACAAAAACAATAATAAAGTTGGGATGAGGTCATGTCAGCTGTTTTCATGTTTGGTATCAAATCTGAAAACATGTTAGACTTTCAGGTTTGAGTGCAGAGCTCTGTTCATGTAAGACTGTATCTGTAATCTAATAAACAAAACCAGAGCTTTCCAATCATGTTTAACCCTTTAATCCAGTGCTTCTCAAATAGGGGGGCGCGGTGAAATGCCAGGGGGTCGCCTGTGACCCCGGGGAACATGCACGGCGAAACTACCGTTTTGCTTTTTCATTGCCGTACCAGAATGAAGTGTAATTGCACAGCCGTTACCTTTAGGTGGAGCTTTCACACCTACATGTAGTTTGAGATTTACTCTCATTATTAGAGCATGCACAGGGAGTATTAGCTCTTCTGCTGTGGTTTGGGTTTTTTTGCACCGAGCATGCACACACACACACACCACGGAGCCGGAGCCAGCACAGGAGACACAATGGAAAAATACTAAACAGGGATGAAAAGAAAGGCAGAGAGAGACGGAGATAATGAGACAGACAAAAGTCTCCCGAAAGGTAAAACGAGGAAATATATCAAAGCATATGTAGCGCTTGGCTTCACTGTGACTACGGTGGGAGACGAGGAAACACCGGTGTGTTCTAGTGATGGGTCATGCGCACAAGCATCGGCTCTGGGAGCCGGCTCTTTGTAGTGAATCAGAAGAGCCGGCTCGCAATCGAGTGAGAGCCGGCTCCCAGTTTTTTTCCACTCGCTGCTTAGGTTTCACTTTCAGTGCTCAGTCCCAGCTCTGGTTACGACAGAGCTTTGTTATTATTGGCCAGCATGGCGACCAGCATGCGGCATTCACGTGAGAATTAATAAAAATAATAATAATAATAATAATGATAATAACTTAAGGATGTGTAAACAGAGAGGGGGGCGGGGCAGACACACCACTTGACTCTAGAGATGGGCGATACCGGGTATTTGGTATCGATCCGATACCAAGTAAATACAGGGCCAGTAGAAGTGTGAAGTGTGAAGTGTGTGTGTGTGTGTGTGTGTGTGTGTGTGTGTGTGTGTGCGGGCCAGGCTGGGCGTACCTGCAAGTGACAGGGCAACATCAAAAGATGAGGAGGAAGGGGGAGCAAGGTGTGATGCTCTGCAAAGTGTGTGTGTGTGTGTCGAGGGGAGCGCGCTGAGTGGGCGGGCCAGGCTGAGCGTACCTGCATGCTTGAGCCAAGTGACAGGGCAACATCAAAAGATGAGGACTAATGCTGTTTCCTGGAGTTTGGTTCTGGTTTTGGTTCTGTTCTGTGGATTTGTTAGAAATCTTTTGTTCATTTGTCCAATACAAAAGTTTAATTAAGGACATTATTAATGTTAGCGTGAGTTTGGTTCTGTTCTGTGGATTTGTTTGAAGTTTATTGTTAATTTGTGCAATAAAAAAGTTTAATTGAAATAAACAAATGTAAGAGTGATTTTGTCACAGAATAAATGCACAGAATTAGGCAATTATAAGGTCTCTCATAAAAACACTGAAAGCAAAAGGCTTCTCAACACATAAACATTGATCTTTTTGCAAAGTTAAGGTAAGCTATAGGCTACAAAAGATCCTAAATAAAGAGCCGATCGGGAGTCGAAAGAGCCGGCTCTTCTTTGGGAGCCGAGTCAAAAGAGCCGGCTCTCGGAAAAGAGCCGAACTTCCCATCACTAGTGTGTTCACTGTGTCTGAAAAAGTTGGCAGCGGACAGCATGAAGCCAAGTAAATGAAGGCGTCACTTAAACACATCACAGCCCAACTACGCTGATAAGCCGAGCCGAGTTTTTTCAGTGAAAACGTGCCGGTGAAAGATAAACCCCTCCCTCAAGTCACAGACAGGATCAGCTCTTTCACTCTAAAGCAGTATCCACTCTTAGGGCAGAGGGCTGTGGGCGTTCTTCAAAGTACAGATCCCAGCTAAACATTGAGCAGGAGCTGAGAGTTGCAGTCTCATGCTTCAAACCCCGCTTCGAAAAGTTGTGCAGTGCAAAACATGTCTGGCAGAGTTGTGTAATGTTTCCACCATATTGCTCTTCTCTTAACCCCCAGGTTGCTCTGTAAATTCTCAGTTTATTATTTATGACAAACTGTAGATAATCTAGTTAGAACGATCATTTCACAGACAAACAATCCAGAAACTTTGCATCGTGTGTAAGTCTGTAAAAAGGAAGAACCTTCCTCCAAACCTGCTGGAGGAAGAGAAGCAGCAACAACAGCTGGAGGAGGAGGAGGAGGAGGAGCAACAAAAGAGGAGGAAGCAGAAGCTGCAACGTCATATTCCTGGAACGAAAGTCAGTCAGTCAGAGTCCAGCAGAGCCTCCACTGAAGCAGAAGAGAAGCCAGAGGATCAGAAGTTTGTCCAAGTTTGTCTCTGCAGCGTCTCTGCAGCGTCTCAGCCAAACTCTGGTGAGTGCAGACAGAATCTTGTCAGTTTCAGCAGCAGCATGAGGTCCAGGCTGAGCTGCTCTCACACGTCTCACTTCACTGCTTCAGTCTTAAAGGCTTGGCTCTGGTTCACACACGTTGGTGTTTGTAAACACACGGCAGTTTTTACCGTCAGAGAAAGAAAAGAGCGTCAGGAAGTGTGTGTTTAGCTGCGTCATTGATTCTCAGCACTGAGCCGCACCCACGGCAACAGGAAGTGAAGTGAGTGCAGCCTGTAGTCATGGTGACCTCATTAAAAGGCAAAGTTCAGCTCCAGAGTGAAAAGGTTAACTTTAAAGTCAAACAGTCTGAATAGAACTAAAGGGACAAAAGCTTCATGTCCTGATCAATACACAATCAATCCTCATGAAGCTGAGCCTGAAGCTGAGCCTGAAGTCTTTTCATGACGTTTCCTTGAGCGCCCCCTCAGGACAAACCCCAGTCTGCTCATAATATCCATCAAGAACAAAGTCGTCTCTCCTGTTTCACTCTGACATGAACTTCAGGAGCTTTAAGACTTCCAGACTCTTCATCCTGCTCAACAATCAGTGTTTGTGTCTCCAGAGATGTTTTCACTCATGTTCTCTTCTGTTCTCAGTTTGTAGACATGTCTGCTGCCTGCTGTCTGCTGTCTGAAGATCAGTTCCTGTGCTCCATCTGTCTGGAGGTCTTCACTGATCCAGTCTCCACACCATGTGGACACAACTTCTGCAAAAGCTGCATCACTCAACACTGGGACAGTAATGTCCTGTGTGTGTGTCCTCTGTGTAAGAAGCTTTATGACGGAAGACCTGAGCTAGAGGTGAACACGTTCATATCTCAGATGGCCGCTGAGTTCAGACAGTCGACTCCAAAGGAAGCCAGCAGAAGATCAGAGGAACCAGCTGCCAAACCAGGAGAAGTTCAGTGTGACTTCTGCACTGGAACCAAACTAAAGGCCATCAAGTCCTGCCTGAAGTGTGAGGCCTCCTACTGTGAGACTCATCTGGAGCCTCATCTGACAGCAGCACGCCTGAGATCACACCAGCTGATCCTTCCTGTGGACAACCTGGAAGACAGGATGTGTAAGAAGCACAGGAAACCTCTGGAGCTCTTCTGCAAGACCGACCAGACCTGTGTGTGCCTCATCTGTCCTGTTTTAGACCACAAGAACCATGAGTTTGTTCCTCTGGAAGAAGAATATGAAGGAACGAAGTCTGAGCTGGAGAAGATGGTGGCTGAACTTCAGCAGAAGATCCAGCTGACACTACTGAAGATCCAGGAGATGAAACAGTCAGCAAAGCTCAGCAGGGAAGCTGCAGACAGAGAGAGAGCAGATGGAGATCAGGTCTTCACCAATCTGAAGCAGCTTGTGGAGAAAATCCAGGCCGACTTCAGGAAGACCATGGAGGAGAAGCAGAGGAGCACAGAGAAACAGACTGAAGACCTCATCAAGGAGCTGCAGCAGGAACTCTCTGAGCAGAGAGAGAGAGCTGCTGATGTGGAGAAGCTCCTACTCTCTGAAGATCACCTCCACCTCCTCCAGAGCTTCTCATCCATCAGCTCTACTCCTCCCACCAAGGACTGGACACAGGTCAGAGTCCATCAAAGGCCAGATGAGGGGAGTGTGGTGAAAGCTGTGGTTCAGCTGGAGGAGACCATCAGTAAGGAGGTGAAGAAGCTGCAGGAGAAGGTGGAGCTGTGGAGGATCCAGCAGTTTGCAGTGGACGTGACACTGGATCCTGATACAGCTCATCCTAAGCTCATCCTGTCTGATGATGAGAAACAAGTTTACTGTGGTGATGTGAGGAAGAATCTCCTAGACAACCCACAGAGATTTGAAAGATGGTGGACTGTTTTAGCAAAGCAGAGTTTCTCCTCTGGAAGATTTTACTTCGAGGTTCAGGTCAAAGGAAAGACAGCGTGGACTTTAGGAGTGACCAGAGAGACGAGCAAGAGGAAGGGAACCATCACACTGAGCCCTCAGGAAGGTTACTGGACTGTAAGGTTGTGGAATGTAGATAAGTACAAAGCTTATGTTGTCCCTCCTGTCCCTCTGAGTCTGGAGTCAAAGCCAGAGAAGGTGGGCGTGTTTGTGGACTATGAGGAGGGTCTGGTCTCCTTCTATGACGTGGATGCTGCAGCTCTGATCTTCTCCTTCACTGGCTGCTCCTTCACTAATAAGCTCCTCCCATTGTTCGGTCCGGAGCTGAATCATGATGGTACAAACTCCGCCCCTCTGATCATCTAAGCTGTCAGTCACTCTGCCTAACCTGCAGGAGTTTACATGAAACGTTTCTGTGGTTTAAGGGAACTAAAGTACAAAGGATCAGCTGATCTTCCCTCTTTACTTTGTCTTTTCTTCACATTCTGATGACATCATATTTGTTTCTGGTTGCTTCTTACTGCTGTAACACAACAATTTACTCACACTGATCTAAGAAGTGTGATTACTGTTCATCAATAAATCAATCAGAAGCTTTGAGTAACGTCTTTGCATGTAAGTGTGATCAATCAAAAGGTTTGATTGTCCACAAACAATGTTTGGTTGTGGTTTATGAATGGACTGAATTCTGTCTTTGATCTTTGGAACAAAAACAATAATAAATTTGGGATGAGGTCATGTCAGCTGTTTTCATGCTTGGTATCAAATCTGAAAACATGTTTGACTTTCAGGTTTGAGTGCAGAGCTCTGTTCATGTAAGACTGTATCTGTAATCTAATAAACAAAACCAGAGCTTTCCAATCATGTTTAACCCTTTAATCCATGCTGTTTCAATCACACATATAAGCACAGAGGGGAGTTTAAAAGTGTAAAATGCTGCACTGAGTTTTAGTTGTAGATGATTCTCAAGCCCTTTGCTGCTGACTACATAACAAAAGTGAAATAGTGGAAATGGTACAAGTAGGCGGGGCTAAAGAAGGCTACAGTAAATATCAAACATCCTCTGTTCCTCTCTCATTACCTCCAGTGATGTCTCTCTCTCTCTCTCTCTCTCTCTCTCTCTCTCTCTCTCTCTCTCTCTGTGTTCTCTGTGGTGGAATCGTCCTCCATCTGGACTTTAGATGCATTTAAGCTCTGTAGGAAAGCGGCACGTGGCTTTGATCTCCATCTCTGTCACATATCTGATTTACTCATGTTCTCCTTCTCTCCATGTACCGATGCTTTGTGGTCAAAGTGTGATAGGAATAAGAAGTCTGGTGTGAGAAGCAGCAGCCTAGAAACCTAGCTGGGGAGTTGAGACCAAGCCTAGAGATCTGAGCGTTCTTCATGTCTGACTGTTGTGTTATGTTTCCACCATATTGCTCTTCTCTTAACCCCCTGGTTGCTCTGTAAAGTCTCAGTTTATCATTTATGGCAAACTGTAGATAATCTAGTGAGAAGGATCATGTTGTGTGATTAAACAGCAGCATCATACAGTGAAAGTGAAATCAAAGTTTATTCAGCATTTAAAGACATTTATGGCTGACTGGTTGATCATTGAAGGGGCCGTTCACACTTTGTGCTCAGCGTGAGACAGAAAACACTTTGTGATGACACTTTTCACCATGGCACAATGAGTAGTGTGTGTGTGTGTGTGTGTGTGTGTGTGTTAGCCCTTACTGTGGTCAAATAGAAAACTCATTTCCTGTTTGTCCCTCTGCAATTTTACAATTTTTTTAAACAATTAAATAGATTGAATGTAAAAACAGCTACAGTCAAGCTGCTGCGTCTTCAACACACACACATATATTATAGTTTTATAACCTAGTGTTCCTCTGGCTGACAAGGACAAGAATATATCAAATAATATCTTCCTCTTTCATTTAAAAATATTTACAAATCAAGTAAAATTGCACAAAAGGGATGAGTCGGTTTATAAAGATGCAATGTAGGAACAGACAGAGACAGAAGGTAAACAATGAGCGTGCATGTGAGGGAGATACAAGAAGAGAACACACATCTGAACGCATTAAGACTTGTGTGTGTGTGTGTGTGACTCTCACTGCCAGTTTAGACGTCTCCAGTTTCAGATCCCTGTTCTAAGAGTCTACAGAGTTTGGTGGGTTCTTCGTTTCTTTAAAAGAGAATAGAGCAGAGAGAACTCCTTGATGGTGCATTCAAGGAAGCTCAGGCACCAGAGGAAAGAGGAAAGTACCCACATCACACTTGTAAGAGCAGGAATGGGGATTTGTTTTTGTTTGTTTCTTTTTCCTGAACCCCATCTCCCCATCATGATGACCAGTTCCTCTTAAACGGCCTCATGTCTCTATAAACTATCATCAAACAGCCAGATGTCTTTATAACAATACCATACTCGTGTTTACATTTCATTTTCTGTCCATGAAGCTGCAGCTTTCTCTAGTTTCTGATGAAGGTACCATTAAGAGTGAATGAGAAAGGAGCATGTTTCAGATGCTGGTCAGAATCAGATGGTAGAAAGGAAGCGTTGTGTCAAACGAGGCAGGAAGAAGCAGCGTTCACCTCAGGGTTGTGTGTTTGTAGCTGAGGCGGAAAGATACGCACACATCCCATCAAGCATTTCCACACAGAACGCAGAGAGACGGCAGGCACGTTGTCCAGACTGTGGTCAAGGAGAGCACCAAAGCTTTCCTCTCACCTCCACACACACACACATACAGAGACACAAACACACAGAAAATTGTCTCTAAGCATTGCTGGAGTTGGATGTGTGAGCAAAGCAGGGAGACATGTCTCTTCCCACTGAGTTGTAGTCAGTCAGTTTGTTGGGAGGACCTCATGTGTCTCAGTACTCTACAGTCACTGCTTTGGTCTTGAGGTATTCCATGAGAGCGTCTTCTCCTGTGGACCACAACAGAACAGAACAACACAGATCAGTCAACTCATATTACCTGAGCAAAGTTACAGAGACAGAGAGGACAGAGAGGCAAATCAAAGACAGCTAGAGACCCAGTCAACCTTATTGTGAGTGTTTAATTCACTCCCACTGCAATATTAATTTCCATAATCACATACAGAGAAGCTTTGTTAGAGAAACTGTCTTTCTTAAAGCAGGTAGCTCCTCTGCTCACTTTCACTAGGACATACATATAGATATACAGTAATGTTGATTATGATGTTCAAATGATGTAGATGTAGACAACTCTAACTGTTTTAAGAATGAGAGTTCACAACTTAACCCTAACCAAAGAAATGGGTTACAAAAGGTTGGAAAGTACCTAAAAATGCCAAAGATGGCACAAAAATCTGACTTTTCATGAATATAAGGAGGTTTTAAGTTTAAACAAGGTTCACGCTCCTAACATCCTTTAGCTCAGTTACGTTTTTTGCTTCTCTAAGAAGCATCGTATTCATTATTTCATCCTCTTCCCCATCATTCATCCATTTTCACACCACTGCTTGACGTGGCAATAGTACGTCAATAGTTTACTTCTAATCAGTCTTCAAGGTTCTGGCTAGTAAAAAACTTGACTTCAGCTATAGTCTAAGAGAAGTTGAGGAAACCAGTCTTCAGATCCAAGTAAAATGTTTATTCGCAGCAAGGTACAAATGAAACAAGTGAGAGGAAAACCCCGGGGTTGCTCTGAATTGTGTCTCTTCGTCTTCTCCTTATATACTATTCTGGACCTGGGTTTTCCACGCCCCAGGTCCTTCCCCTTTATCCTAAACTCTTAGGCATTTGCCACTATTATGATTACTCGTTTGATCTTAATCGTGTAAAGCAGTCTTGCAGACCCTAAAAACAGTAATGGCATCGCCTCCCTACCCCTTGGCCTTGATTCGCCTCTCTTGGGACTCTTCCTATTGGTTGGTCTGGGGCTGAATTTGTTAGTAATCTTCCCATTGCAGTGTTATGTGTGCCCACTGTGCTACACAACCTTGAGCTAGTCTCAGTGTTATGTGTGCCCACTGTGCTACACAACCTTGAGCTATCCGTCAGCACCCATTCATTTTCACACAACAGGTGCAGAGGGCATCTATGAGACATTCAGGCCGGGTATTCCCAACACATGTAGTTACAACTTCACCCTCTCAGTGCTACCCCACCTGTAGGTACATGCACTGTGCTCAGAGCAATCATTCTCAACATTCCCCCCTTTGGTCCTGAAAGGACCACCCAATGAATGATAAATGGGAAGTACCATCTGTAAACATACAAAGTGATAGTGATTAGTCTAAAATACATGCAATGTGACAGTAACTAGTCTAAAATACATACACAAAAGTGCGAATAATAAAGAAATCAAACACCCTCCGATTCTTCTAATTCCTGACAATGAGGTTCACTGCAGCAGATGACAACTCAGCTGCAAAACACAACCGACTGTCATCCCTTATCCTCCTGGACTAAATCCATGTGAGACTACGCAGTGATCGTCCTTGTCTGGCCTTCCAGCTGAATCTAGCGACATGGAGAGGGAAACATCCTTCCATTACATCTGGCCAAGGTAAAACCCTCTCCAGGTGGCCAGCCAGCATTCATTGTACACATTTCTCATAACAAAAATAAACCAGAAATATCATGAAAAAATAAACAGAAATAACATAAGTAACCGCAATGATATATTTGGGCAACATATAACAAAATGACACAACGATATATCTGGGTAACATAAATGCTCAATCGCTCTATGATTAGTGACCTACTGCTAACGATATATATATATATGCAGATATATACGGAGCTTTACCCATTCCAAAAAGCATCATCCCATATCTACTGTTGACCAGTTGACTCTGTGGGGTGTTCGGAAAGGAGTAATCCTTTCAGCGCGACTTGTGAGGAACACTTCCTCTTAGGATTTGTTTATAGAAGGATTTTCTCTTTGTTTTAACATAGTACAAAATTCTGGATCTGCCTTGGGGCAGCTATAATATGGGGTTCCTCCCAGCCTGTCCCTACTCCCTTCTCACCACAGGTCAACCTCCTATGACTTTCACGCCTGGGTTGTAGCTTAAACACATCCTGTAAGAAGATAATGCCCTTGATAAACAAGGCAAAACAACCCTGGCGACTATCAGTAGGACTGAGTCCTTTTAAAGTCTTATTATTATAACAATCTCGATCATACATTCATCTCTATCTCCGCCGTTGACTGTAAGTTTTTTATCTACTCCGTTGCCTTTTCTGCCTCTACGGCAACACAGAACTCCACCGCTCTCTGGATAAACTCCTCATTGTGCGGCATTAGCCCTTCTCCTTTTGCACATAGATGACGCATGGGGCCATGTGACCTAATGACCTCTGTCACCCTTTCACCTTTGAGGGATATTAAATGCAGCCACTGACGCATTTTGCGTGTCGTGTCAGACCAAATGATTCTGTGACCTCCGTCCAGAATGTTTGTCACAACTTTCTTGCTGTAGGCAGCCAGCAGATATCTGGTGTCGTTAGACCCTGGGTACACCGTAAAAGGGCTTCTGCTCTGATCTGGATACAGGTATTTCCACAAAAACAAGTAATATATCACAAATACATGGTACGTTAACTTCTGTACAAACAATTGTGGATGAACCGCTGTGATAGGCTGCCTCCGCTCATATCCGTTTAACACTCCAAACCCTTCATCCCAATATTGCATGTCACCCTGCTCCAATATCTGTTAAAACAGTTCGTGCTGGTACATTGCCCTGACATCTTTTTGTTTTTGCTCGATGCTGGGTAATGTTTCCCAGGATAGATGTGGTGTGACGGGATCTGATGCTGTTATCCATGGCGCATGCCATTCAGTCTTTGCATCAGTAAGGGTTGACACTGTTCCTACCAGGGTGTTAATTACCTTGGGTCCAGGGGCCAGGGATTCAATGTCTGTATGCTCGTTTATGAACTGGATTTTGGGAGTCAAAAAATCACCATAGTCCCATCCTCCTACAGTCCTTCCAGCTAAAACATTTTGGTCACGTAGCATTTTCCATTGCTCCCATCTGTTTATGTACATTACTTCGTGGGGTATATTATAGTTTTCTATTACCATGTCTTCCTCTTCTAATTGGTCATTGCCGAAAACGGCCTGCACAGCTTCATTCAGTATGTCTCGATCTGCCATTGGCTTTATGTTTGTCCATGTCTCCAATCTTGGCCCTGCTCCCGTGCCGGTGGTGGAACACCTCCCATCGTGCTTCCCCTCATTTGGACTTCCAGTCCACTGATAGCTGCTGCCTGACCTCGCAGCCGCCCTTGACAGAAGTGGATCAGTAAAGCATTGGCACGGCGCAGTTGTGATACTGTATACTGCATTAGGTCATTCTCGTCTTGCAGATGGTTCGCTTGTTCTTGTAATACATGACTCTGCGGTTCTATCTGCCTCAGACGCAGATTATCAGCTTCTAGTTGTCTAACTCTCTGACCTCGTCGGCGGTTGTACAAAGCTTTCCTGGTCACGTGCATCAATCTCCGCGCTCTTCCAGACAGGCCTGCTTGTAGCTGGGTGAAAACATCTTTACTCATACTCAAAATGTCCTCCCGGATGTCACCTGGAGTGGTAAGCAGGCTAAGCGGGCGTGGCACAAACCTAGTTATGTGCCTGAGATCGTCAATCATGAAATCCGGTAGTTGAGGCGTGAAGTTGGGAAGTTGAGGCGTGAAGTCGGGAGGTTGAGGTGTGGCAGGCTGTTGTCGGACCTCGGGTGTTACCCTTGCGGTGCGTAGATTCTGGGTGGGTATCAGCGGGATGCCTCTGTTCGGTTGTCCTGGACTTGGTAGGGGGCCTCGATCGTCTGGGTCCTCAGGGCTCTCTGGGCTGAAGCGTTGTTCCGGTTCCATGATGGGCGATGACCATGGATTCGGAGGAAGTCCCATCGATGGTGATGGTGTCACTGGTGGGGACATCAGGAACTGGACTCTCCTGGGGTTCTCCAGCACCTGGATGGGAAAATCATGTCGCTCCTCCTGCCACGGACTCACTCCGTCTTGGCCTGGTTGCCTAAGTGAACTATATATATCTATCTCTGGGTGTGGTGTTCCTGTATATATTGGTGTGTTGTTTGGTCCAGTTGGGCTGTGGCTCTGCCCTGGGTCCATATCTGGAGGTGCCTGCTGGCTGGCAAAGAATGCCTCCGCCATTTTTGGGGCACCGTCTGTGATGAAAATATTTACAATTACTATGTACACCTTATATGATTATACACTGCTATATTTCTAAAACTACTTTATCTACTTTTCTACATACCGTTTGGGAGAGTGGATTGTGATTCACTTTAAGCGTAGCTTTTTTCATCGGGCACACCCCTTGTCATCAGTTCAGTGGGCTCATACCCTGTCATCAGATCAGTGGGCTCATACCCTGTCATGTGTATGTGTTCTACCTGATCGGCGTCTACCTGTATCTGGATTACTGGAAATTGTCCCGTTACTCCTTTAATCATGCGGAGGATTAGGACGCGCAGCAATGGTATAACACACCCAATTATAACTAGTACTACCAGCACTATTCCTCCTAGTGCTATTCCAATTGTCTTTAGCCATTTCAGCCATCCCAATTTTCCCAGCCAATCCCAGAGGCCTTTCAACTGTGTATTCCAATTAGAATTTTGAACGTGTTCATGTCGCATGCGTTTCATTTCGGACAGGACCCGCGTCAAATTGCCTTTTGGTCCTGTATGTAACGGGATCAGGGTACAACATTCTTCTCCGATAATATCACAAACGCCTTGGTCTGCAGCCATTCTTGCTTCCAGGATAAATCTGTTCTGTAGGGTCATAATGGATGTAGCATGCAGTTGTTCTCTTATCAGACCTATCCCTACTATAGTGAAGTTGATAAATCTCTGTTGATTATACCATAGGTAATTCACCCATCGGCTATTCCGTGCTATGTACTGGGCATTGCTGATGGTTCCTACAAATGGAACTGACCCTACCGCTCGTCCACTTTTTACCCATTCTGATCCTGTAGCAGTGTGTTCTTCAGGGATCCCGTATGGGACTTGGTCCCAACTAATGTACACTTCATCTGTATTTTTCCAGTCCCAGCCATGCTCCTGACTGTTGTCCATATAGGTTTTGCCATTGGAGTTCTCGGTATTTCTCCTATTTCTGGGATGGTCCTGAGTGTCTTGTTGCGTTATTAAAGATAGCTGACCTGTTAACATTAATGGTGCACACATACCTGTCCAATTGGGTGGTAATTTAGACAATAGTGTAGCATTGTGCTCACATATCCAAAAGATATCTCCTAGTGGCTCTGTACCCTGTCCAAAATCTACCAGGCAGTACTGAGCTATGTAGGAGGAGTTCTGTTCGTAAGTTACACGACCTCCATTGGGTATCACCTGCTTACATTGAATGCGGGCTTTTGGCCTGGTGGTACATGACTTGGTGGTAGTTGTGGTGTTCCCTGTCTTTATTATCGGATACCATGTTTCCATGCCGCATTGTACCAGTCCTGCTGCATCTGTCATTGCCTCTGTTCTTGTATCAGCGACGTATTCTAGTTCTCTCCCTCTTACTATGCAGAAAGGAAAAATCAATCCATCTGGTTTGTGAACTACTGGGGGAATCACCGAGGTAACATCATATCCTGTATATTGGAGTCGGTGTGGGCAAATTTCATCATCTTTGCTCCATCCCCTCTTTTTCCCTGCCATATGCATTGCACACTGAGCGAAACACCTGCCCTCGTTAAAATATGGGCAGCTTCCTATTGTGCTTCCTGGCAGTATTTTGAACTGTGGAATTCTTTTTGCATTATAGCAGGCAATGCATTCCCGTTTCTCTTTCTTGGCTGCAGCCATTTCTTCCGCTGAGAATCTAAGCCATCTCTGAAACATGTTACTACTCCATTGTGTAGATCGTAGTTTTTCCAGATCCCTCTTGTGTCGTTTGTTTGCTAATTGTATTTTATCTCTTGCTTCCCCTATTGTCATTTCCTGTCCTGTTCCCTGATGTTGGCATGCGATGTTTGTGCATTTTACCTGAATGATCACCATCCCTTCTCCCCGGCATTCTGCGTTGAGCGGATAACCCAGCCATTCCTTCCCTACTGGTTCGGCTGTGGCATAGGCTATTGCTAACACATGTTCGTAGATGTCCGCTTTTATATACACTGTTGGTGTGACTACCCCTTTATCCACTATGCCCTTGTTAGTTGCTAACGTAATCATGGCCATGGCACATCCATCTAGTGGGTGCTGAGTGTTTGATTGGTGTGTGTTGGTTAATATAACTTCCCCCCTTGCTAACCCTCCCAAGGTTAGCACTATAAGGGCAAACCAACTAGTCTGAATCAGACCAATCGTGGCCCGGCGTTGACGGGTAGTCAGGAGTCTGTGGGCCCACCTCCCCTGTGGGTGAGGCGGGTAGCGGCGACCCGGCAGACGTCTGAATTCCTGATGGCCCTGCGCCCACATCAGGAGTGTCATCAGTACGTGACACAGCATGGTCCTCAACTGCTCTTTCACCGCTGCCTGTAGGCACTTCCCCTGCTGCAGGATCAGGCGACAACTGTCCATCAGTCGAGCCAGAACTACTAGTAGAACCGCTCGAACTACTTTGTTCACGGTGAGCCCGTAGTCTGGCCGACCGTCGCTGTGCGTGAGAGGAGCTTGAGTCACTTGAGCTACTATGGGCAGGGCTAGTGTTAGCGGGCGTGGTCTGGGGGCCGCGTTGCGCGTCCCCTTCAGCATGCTGCCGTGAGTCAGTGGTGCCTAATAGGCCAGGAAAGTGACCAGGCGGGTCAGGCGGTCGATGGCGGGTGCAGTGGTTGCGATGGAACCAAAACGGCTTACCTTCAACTTTCAAAGCAGTTGGCGTAGTGAGCACCACTTTAAAAGGCCCGTCTCTACGAGGCTCGTTCCACTGACGTCTAAAAACCCGTATATACACTTGGTCTCCCACCTGGATGTCACGGACATCAACTGGGATGTGTGTGTCGTCTTTGCTGTTGGCCTCTTTCACCTGTTGAAACACAAGCCTGTGAATTTGAGACAAAGCTCTTAGATAATCGCCCAGCTCTCGTTCCAGCTGCTGCAATGGGGGCCCCTCCGTCGGCCCTCTGTGTTGTGGAAGGGGCATCGGGCGACCTGTAAGCATTTCATGGGGTGTTAGATGTGTTAGTCGGTTAGTTTGGGAGCGCATGGCCATTAAAGCAATTGGTAAAGCATCCACCCACGTGAGCTTATGGTTGCTATCGGCAGCAATCTTAGCGATTTTAGTTTTCAAAACCCCATTTGCTCGTTCCACCGAGCCTTGTGATTGCGGATGGTAGACACAGCCAAATTTCTGTTTGATGCCCAATCTACTGAACATCTCTTTGATTACCCGCGAGATAAAATGTGGTCCACTATCTGATGAGATAGTGTCTGGTATTCCAAACCTGGGGAAAACCTCCATACACAAAAACTTAGCTACTACTCTATGGTCATTTCTAGCTGTCGCACAAGCTTCAACCCACCTACTAAACCGACACACAACCACCAATAGGTATCTTTTTCCCTGTACCCTGTCAATCATGTCCACAAAATCCATCATCAGGTGCTTAAACGGACCTTCAGGCACTGGAATATGTGCCAATGGATGAGTAAACATTTTTCTAACATTATACTTTGGACAATGTTGGCACATGGATAGTTCTCTGTCAATCATCGCAGCCATGTATGGTGACCACCATACAGCCTGCAACTTTCTCAACACTTGAACTCTGGAACAGTGGTCAGGTTCATGTACTGTTTTGATTGCAATTACCAATAACGATAAAGGCAACACAAAATGCCCATGGCTACTCCTCCATAACCCATTGTGTGGAGTGGCCGTTCGTATGGCCCCCCTTTGGATCCATAACCTTTGTTCTGCTTCAGAAACCCTGTTCTGCGCCTGTATCAATGAAGCCATGTTGGTTATGGGGGCACAATCCTGTTCAAACAGTATGGGCCCCTGAGTGGCCTGTCCCGTTGCCGCTTTTGCTGCAGCATCTGCATGATTATTGCCTCTAGCCACCGGTGAATCATTCAGCTGATGTGCTGCACATTTGACTATAGCCAATTGGGTAGGAAGCTGCATGGCCTGTATCAATTCTATCACTGCTTGCCCATGCGCCACCGGCGTGCCATCTGCACGAATAAATCCTCGTTGTTTCCAAATGCTGGCATTAATATGGCATACGCCATATCCATAGGCACTGTCTGTATAAATGGTGGCACGTTTGCCCGAAGCCAGTTTGCATGCTGCTGTTAAAGCTTTAATCTCTGCCAATTGTGCCGAACACGGTTGGTCGAGGTTCACTGATTGTATTTGGGTAAATGTGTCATCAAAATTGAGCTGAACTATGCCATAGCCAGCTTTTGTTCCTGTGTCTCCTCGTACACAAGATCCATCTACAAACAAAACTATGTCCGACGGAATCGGCTGGTTGTACAGGTTGTCGCGTACTTGCATAAAACTATCTGTTTCTTTAAGGCAGTCATGAGGCACCCCTTCAGTAGGCAAAACCATTCGTGTTGCTGGATTTACCGTGGTGCATCGCTGTATTGTTAGCTCTGACCCTGACAACAGGACCTCATAGCCTGTTCGTCTGGCCTGGGTTATTACAAAACGTGGGCCGGTAAGCATTGCATGCAGTTGGTGAGACGTATATAGTATTACAGGATGTCCCATGGTTAACACTGACGCCTTTTTGTAGGCAAATGCAGCCGCCGCTAATCCCTGGTAGCAGGGTGGCAGCCCTTCCTCTACCCTATCTAATTTGGTGCTATAGTACGCTATTGGTTGCTTACCGGTAGGAGACACCTGCATCAATACAGCACATGCATGTCCCTGTCTTTCAGCTACATACAGGTGAAACGGCTTGCGATAGTCGAGATTGGCTAAAACTGGGGCAGTCTGCATATCTTTCTTAAGGAGTTGAAACGCTCCTTCTGCTTCCTCAGTCCATTGGAGTTGCGCTGACTGTGGGGTTTGTCCAGCTGCTCGTATCAAAGCTCTTAATGGAGCTGTTTTAATGGCATAGTCACATATCCATGGTCTGCTATATCCTGTCATTCCCAGGAAAGATAACATCTGGCCTACTGTTTGAGGCTTAGGGGCTTGACTTATGGCCATCAGCTGGGAGGGGGCAATATGCCTTCCTTCTCCACTCAACTGTCTGCCCAAATATTCTACAGATGTTTGACAAAACTGTAGTTTACTTTTGCTCACTTTGTGTCCTCCTTCAGCTAAAACTGCTAGGACTGTGAGTGAATCTTTTTCACACTGTTCTTTGCTGCTAGAGCATATCAAAATGTCATCCACATACATTAAGGTGGTAGACTGTATGTCCAGATGGCTGAGATCATTCGCTAAAACTCGGTTAAATATTGACGGGGAGTGAACAAAACCCTGAGGGAGACGTGTATAAGTATACTGTTCCCCCTCATAGGTAAACGCAAATAGGAACTGCGACTGCGGATGAACTGGAACACTGAAGAAGGCGGAGCACAAATCAATCACTGTGTACCACTTTGTTCCTGGAGGTATGTTAGACAGTAAAGTATGTGGGTCTGGAACAACAGGTATTTCTTCTGCAACAACAGCATTAACTGCCCTTAAATCATGCACCAATCTATAGTCATTTCCATTTGGCTTTCGTATTGGAAAAATAGGTGTGTTGCATGCACTGTTAGTTTTCACTAAAACTCCTGCTTCTACCAGTCCTGAGATGATTACATTACATTACGATCATTTGGCAGACGCTTTTATCCAAAGCGACTTACATTACATTACCACCCTTCGCAGAGGGGGGAGCAATTGAGGGTTCTGTGCCTTGCTCAGGGGCACCTCGGCAGGGGCTTGAACCGGCAACCCTCCGGTTCCCAAGCGGAAGCACTACACACTGAGCCACTGCCTCACTGTGATGGGCCTTATTCCTGCAACAGCTTCTTGTTTTAAAGGATACTGTTTTTGCCTCGGTAACCTAACTTCTGGTTTTATGTGAACATATAGGGGCTCTGCTGATTTTACGAGACCTACATCTGTCTTGTGTGCTGACCATACTTGTGGCGGAACTTGCTCCAACAAAGCTTCATGCTCTTTTGCAACCATCATCTGTTTCCTATCATGTCTGGGTAACTGCACCTCTTCTGCTATGGCCTCGTCTGCTTTTGTTATGCTGATCTTGAGGAACTGCCCGTCAGAGGAAATGCAAATGGCTTTACAGTCTGTAGGTGTCCATTCCTGTACCAGTTGTGCCCTCTTCATCATTGGTCCTAAATCATGTGACTCAAAGTTTTCTGCTATCAGCAAGGTGATGTGTGGCGATGATCCCGGTACTTGGAACCATTCTTTTACCTCCTCCGTACCTATCACCTCAGCAGCTGCTCCTTGGGGTCCCACAATGATGGCATCATACTGGAGGACTGTCGTATGGTTATTCATTGCTTCAACCCAGCACGTCTCATAGTCATCGTGGTCTTGATCTCCGTCATATAGCATCGTACAATGTAGAGGAAGACTTGGCTCTCGTGCCTTCTCAAACTGATGGATTATCAACGGCTTCCATGTTTCCCATGCATGTGACAGAAACGCATCTGGTGAGGTTAGCCTGATCCAAAACACTCGTGCTTCTCTCCTTTGGCCTGTATTTTGTGGAGAGTCTTTCGTTGCCATTTGGGACATCATGGGGCTTGTGTGAGGGCTGACCTTATTCGGGACATCAAAGTATATGCCATCAGGTGAACACATTATTGTGGCATTTAAATGGCACAGTATATCACGCCCTAGTAAATTGATTGGTGTGTCTGCTGAATACAGCATAGGTGCACATATTACTTTATCTCCTATTTTCATTGGAACCGGTTCAGTCAGGGGTATTATTTGTGTTTTCCCAGAGAAACCAACTGTTCGTATTTTCGATGCCGAAAGGGGAAGTCCGGCTCCATCTCTGCCTATGCATGAGTATGTGGCACCTGTATCTACCATAAATTTATGCTGCCGATTTTGTATTATAACGTCTATGGTAGGTTCACTTTGTGGCTGTTGCGTGAGTACTGGTGTCATTACTTCCCCCTCATGTTTCTCTGGGCTCCCCTATTGCCACTGGGCTGCAGGTCCCATCCACAGGCCCTGATTTGATGCTCCAGGCCATGGGTTGGTAGGACAGTCTCTCTGTACGTGTCCTGTCACTCCACATCCCCAGCACTGCAGCTGTTGTCGACCTACCGGTGTTGGTGGACCATTTTGGGAGTATTGTGGCTGTTGCTGGTCGTGCAACGTCTGGTCAGGTCCTCGTTGATATCGTGCTGGCGGAGGTCCTCTCCATCTTCCACGCTGGGGTGGTCCTACATTCTGCATTGGCCTCCCTCTTCCGGGCGGCGGATAGTTGCCTTCTCCCCCCGGATTGAGGTGCACATGAATTGGAGGGGCCTGCTGCGTGGGTGCGTGGACAGGCTGTTGTCCTGTAGGATAACCTGCTGGGTTAGTGGGGAACACTTGCTGTCCTTGGGCAGGGGCCACTGCTGCTGTATACACCGGAGCTTGTGTCACCTGTACTTCCGTTTGTTTTTCTGTGGTCCCCTCAGGCTTGAATCCAGGAGCAGCCACCGTCACTGGCGCCTGGTTTTTCGCCTTTTCACGGTCCTTCTTTTGTTTCGTCAGTTCTCCTATCTGCAGCTGGGTTAGTTTACCAGCCAGCATTCTGTTCTGCTCCTCAGTAGCCCGTTTCTCATTTCTGTAGACATCCACGTAGTGTACGAGGTGTTCAGTGAACACAGGCCAGTCCAACTTCATCAGCCCAACAACTCCGTTCAGCTTATGTTGTATCTCCTTTGGCATGGCATTCTTTACATACAACTTAAACAGAGCTTTTGATGATTCATTTACATTCCATTCACTGCCTGTCTCTGTCTTCCATTTCCGTTGGAACTGATGCAGGAACTGTAGAGGGCTGTCTTCATCCTTCAAGCTTTCCCTTTCTAATTTTGAAGGATCCATTTTAGAAGGATATTTGTCTCTCAAGGTTTTCCTGTCCCCGAATAGCGTTAAAAGGGGTGTGGTCATAATTATGGCTCTTTGTCAGTCCTGCCACCCCTGCTTCTTCAAAGATCTCTCCAGACACATGTTGACCCGTGACCTTCATCAATAATGCTTTGATGTCTCCAGCAGCCAGTTTTATCCCACCCGTGTTGTCTTCAAATGCTGCTATCCATCTATCAGCTCCTTCTGTTAGTGCAGGAAGACGGTTTATTAATCCTGTGATGTCCATAAATCCCCATGGCACATATCTCTCTATGTTACCTGGTCCCTTTACCAGCAGTGGACCCATGACACGTTCGTGGTTCCCGTCATCATCTCTTGTTTCATCCTCTGATTGGCATTCTGCTGCAGGTGCTTTCCTGTTTGCCCTACTACGTGGACAGAGTGTTGTTCTCTTGGACCTTTTGCATGTATAGGGTCTTTTTCTTGTGGTCTGATTGCGCGTATAGGGTATTTTTCCGCTCCTCAGGTCCATTTCCCCTGTTCCAGTTGCTTCTTCCGATAACTCTATATCCACTGTAAACTGTTGTTCAGTTATTTCGCTTTCCTCTCTGTCATTATAATCATCAAAACAGTCTATGCGACGTGCTTCGTTGAGCTCACGTTCCTTGTCGAGCTCTTCCCGCAGAAATGATTCGTTTAACTCACGTGTCCTGTTCATCTCATTCACTACTTTTCGCTCCACCTCGTCCAGCAATTTCTGTAATCTTTCCGTCTCTTGTGCCGTAGCCCCTGCACATTTCATGTCTGGTGACCCCCAGGCTCTGTAGGGTGACTGTTCCCTTTGTGCCTGGCGCTTGTCTTGTTCTACCTCCACTTGTCCTGCCCTGCGTCTTTCCGCCTTCTTCGTCAGGCTTTTAGCCTCTCTGGCCACCTGCTGTTCCATACGGCTCCATTCTATTAACATGTCCCGATTGCTCCTGTCTAATTGTGGTTGTGGCCTGTCTCCTGCTTCCTGGATTTGCCTATAGGCTATCTCCTCTGGCAGACTACTCCTTCTAGTGGTCCTATGGTGTATCTCTTGGGGTGTCAGGTATGTTCCTGACTCTCTGTTCCTGGCTCCTCTTGAGGGTGCTCCTCCTATTGAGCTATCTCTTCCGAGTGGCAACTGCATCTCAGATGCAGCATGACTCATGCCACGCGGTATTGGCTCTGGATCTGGCTCTTTACTGGAGTTTATGCCTGCCCTCAGGTTGCTTGATCTCAACTCCTCACTGGACCCGGAGTCACTAGATTCTGAGTTCAGTGACATGTTGTCTTGCTCTTCTGTTTCTTCATTATACCTTAGTTCCCTTCCTTCCCTGGGGACCTTTCTTTTTCCGCCTAATTGTTTTCCTGATTTCATTGTTACCACTAATGTCCCTGTTACTTTACCATCTACTCCGCCAGTCATTAGTGGGTACTGTCCTGTGTGTTCTTTTCCATACGGGGGAGGAGGGGCTGATGCTTCCTGCATTAACATCTGTCTTTGTGTACCCTCCATTTTAAAGTACTGCAGAATGTCCTTCTGTTCCGCGTTCTTCAGTCTCTCCTTCTGATGTTTTTGGTCGTTTCTTTTATCTTTACGTCTTAGCTCCTCTTCCACATTGTCACAATTTTTTAGATCAAAGGTTCCCTGTACGGGCCACTTACTATGGCCTGCTGTGATCCTGTTCCATCTGCTCATACACTTTTGAATTTTCCTTTTCTGTGTAGGATGACGCAGCATGATAAGCTCAGCGGGTGTCAATTCTTCAGATTGTTTACTCAGCTTGACCCCCATGACCTTGCCCTCGGTCTGTTTACTTTATCTTAACTGCACTCCCTTCTTGTGCCAACTATCCTCCAGCTCTAGCCAATTCTGACTTCACTTTGCTCACCGATTTACCTCTGGGTATTTGTATGTATCCCTACATCACCTTCTATGATGATCTGCCCACTCTACTCTCTCTACTCTGAGTCCGGGGTATTTTGGTCGGTTATCATACAAAATGTCCTGTCCCAATATTATCTTTTGCCATTCAACAAATCCCCTATACTCTGGAAATGGGGAATCTCCTCTGTGTGTTGCGTCCACTGATATACAATCAATCCCACTTACACATGTTACAGTTCCCACGTTTTCTGTGTGTGACTCACTGTTTAGCAGTTGGGTGGGATCTACTCCTCCTTCCCACCACTCTCCGTCTCTCCACCTCTCTCTGTGGTGCTCGTTGCTGCCTACACACACAACTTCAGTGTCCCACAGAGCACTCAAATACTGTAAAGCGGGGTGAGGGGGTGTCTTCGTGAGACGATTACTCTTCCTCAGGTGTTGACATAAATCTTCATATGTTAAAACAAATGCCCACCACGGAGACAGGCTCGCAGCCCTTATTTTAAACCTATACGCGGAGTAACTTTTGCTAAATGGATCAATTTCTAGATTATTACTCATACACTCTTCTAAATATTAAACTACTTGCACACCGTATGCAAGATTGCTATCTAAGCTGACCTTCTAAGATCAGAACACAGCGACATTATTCACAATTCCAAACATGGCAACTTATTCAAACTTCATTTCCACTTCTATTTACATTAAAAATAACATTCATGCATAAATGTAGCGTATACTATTTATAGTTCTATCCACTTTTTCTTTCTCCACTACTCCTTCTTTCCTGTTTTCTATACATATATATATACAAGGCCTTTTAAAACAAAATGCTCTGGCTTCCTGCCAGTTACTACCCCTGGCTCTCTGCCAGTTATTTCCCTGGGCTCCCTGCCCGGTACTTCTTCTGGCTACCTGCCCGTTATTTCCCTGGGCTCCCTGCCCGGTACTCTTCTACATCTGAGTCGCCCCTGAGAGGGCACGGCGACGTTCTTCAGATTTTCTTTTTTCCCTGCTTGTGTCGCCCCAGAGAGGGCACGGCGACAGACGTCTTCCAAGCGGTACTTTTACCTTAAATAACTTATTCTCTTATCTGAGTCGCCCCTGAGAGGGCACGGCGACGTTCTTCAGATTTTCTTGCTTAGGTCGCCCCTGAGAGGGCACGGCGACATTGCTTATTTTCCCTTCTTGAGTCGCCCCTGAGAGGGCACGGCGACAGACGTCTTCAAGCGGTACTTTTACTCTTATCTCATACCATCCCTGTGGTATAGATTTTTTGCCTTAAATAACTTCACAACAATAAATGCTCTTCTACTTAAATTCCATTCACACTCATATTCATGCTCCTTCTTACTGATTCTTTTGAGAGTTTCTCTGCATATTTCACGAACGCATAGATCATTCCAGCCCCACAGACCAATGACAAACAAAGCCACATACAGATCAAACAATTAAATATCACTCTTTGACATTTATCCATCATCCCATCGAGGTTCTGTTTCGAAGCCACGTAGGCTCACCACTGGGGTTCCGCAAGGTTCGGTCTTGGGCCCTCTTCTTTTCTCCCTCTACACAACATCTCTTGGTTCGGTTATCCACTCCCATAACTTCTCCTACCACTGCTATGCTGATGACACCCAGCTGATTCTGTCGTTTCCTCCTTCTGACGCCCAAGTGGAGACGCGCATCGCTGCTTGCCTGGCAGACATCTCGGGGTGGATGTCGAAGCACCACCTGAAGCTCAACCTGGACAAGACTGAGATGGTGTTTCTCCCAGGGAAGGGCTGCCCGCACCGAGACCTGGCCATCACCATAGATGACTCCGTGGTGACGTCTACTCGGACCGCGAGGAATCTGGGTGTGACCCTGGACGACCAACTGTCGTTCGCGGCAAACATCGCTTCGGTGACGCGTTCCTGCAGATTCCTCCTCTACAACATCCGGAGGATCCGTCCCTTCCTCACCGACAAGGCAGCGCAGGTGCTGATCCAGGCTCTTGTCATCTCCCGCCTGGACTACTGCAACTCCCTCCTTGCTGGCGCCCCGGCTTCCGCCATCAGACCTCTGGAGCTCGTCCAGAAAGCTGCTGCTCGTCTGGTGTTCAACCTTCCCAAGTTCTCCCACACAACTTGCCTTCTCCGTTCTCTACACTGGCTCCCCGTAGCTGCTCGCATCCAGTTTAAAACTCTGGTGCTAGCCTACAGGGCAGTGAAAGGAACAGCTCCTTCATACCTCCAGGCTATGGTCAAGCCCTACACCCCCGGCCGACCACTTCGCTCTGCTGCCTCCAGGCGACTGGCTGCCCCGGCGCTCAGCGGCCCCTGCTTGCGATCGATGCGGTCACGGCTTTTCTCTGTTCTGGCACCTCAGTGGTGGAATGCTCTCCCGACTGATGTCAGGACAGCGGAGTCGCTACCCATCTTTCGCCGCAGGCTGAAGACCCATCTCTTCAAGAAACACTACCCGGATCCTCCCTCTTAGGACATCACCTACTCTGTCCTAGCTCTTCTGATGCTCTTGTTTTCTAATCTTTCATTTCTAATCTGTCCTTTTGTTCTTTGTTTTTTCTCATTCATCATAGTACCTAACTTATTGCACTTCTACTCTAGCTCTAGTTATGCTCTTAGCTGTTGGTTTAGGAAGGAAATGCGCTTACGATTTCTTGTGACCTGAAGTTCTTTTATCTACCTTTGTTGAACACACTTATTGTAAGTCGCTTTGGATAAAAGCGTCTGCTAAATGACCGTAATGTAATGTAATGTAATGTGTCAGAATCATTCATTCTTAATCTTGGATCTGACGACAGTTGTCAACTCTTATTTGTTAGTCAATACTTATCTTATTAATTCTAAATCTAGGTCTTTTTGGGAGAGGTGACAATACCTTGTGACCGTGGGATCAGACAAAGGCCAGGGACGCCACCCAATAAATTTGGAAAAAGAAAAAAGGAATTGTTTCTCACCTTTCTGGTGGATTTTGGGCCCTTGGGTTGGTCCCACCTCCTCTGACGACCCCACTGGTCCCTTGGCCACACCGTCCCTCCTGGCTAGCTCGCCAAATGACGTGGCAATAGTACGTCAATAGTTTACTTCTAATCAGTCTTCAAGGTTCTGGCTAGTAAAAAACTTGACTTCAGCTATAGTCTAAGAGAAGTTGAGGAAACCAGTCTTCAGATCCAAGTAAAATGTTTATTCGCAGCAAGGTACAAATGAAACAAGTGAGAGGAAAACCCCGGGGTTGCTCTGAATTGTGTCTCTTCGTCTTCTCCTTATATACTATTCTGGACCTGGGTTTTCCACGCCCCAGGTCCTTCCCCTTTATCCTAAACTCTTAGGCATTTGCCACTATTATGATTACTCGTTTGATCTTAATCGTGTAAAGCAGTCTTGCAGACCCTAAAAACAGTAATGGCATCGCCTCCCTACCCCTTGGCCTTGATTCGCCTCTCTTGGGACTCTTCCTATTGGTTGGTCTGGGGCTGAATTTGTTAGTAATCTTCCCATTGCAGTGTTATGTGTGCCCACTGTGCTACACAACCTTGAGCTAGTCTCAGTGTTATGTGTGCCCACTGTGCTACACAACCTTGAGCTATCCGTCAGCACCCATTCATTTTCACACAACAGGTGCAGAGGGCATCTATGAGACATTCAGGCCGGGTATTCCCAACACATGTAGTTACAACTTCACCCTCTCAGTGCTACCCCACCTGTAGGTACATGCACTGTGCTCAGAGCAATCATTCTCAACATGCTCACCGAGACCGTTGCCAAAGCCCGACTGCTCAAAGCTCTCAAAAGGTGAAGCCAGGTCTGTATTGTTGTAGGTGTTGGTCCTCCACACCAGTGAACACTGTGGGCTCCATGAAGAAGCCTGCAGAGAGATGGGACCACTGTAGTTATCCTGATGTTAAACATGATTGTGTTAAAGCTTTAAGAATGAGGAGGAGAAAGACCAAACACATCATAATCCATCATACAACACAAATAATTTGATTGTATTTGGAATGCAAACTGTAAAGAAAAATGAAATCTGATTCTGCAAATGAACTACATGTCGATAGAATATGTACCTAATAACACATATGTTTCATGATGATCAGAATGAGAGAGGTAATACATTACGATCATTTTGGCAGATGCTTTTATCCAAAGCGACTTACATTACATTAGCAACCATTTGAGAGGGGGGAGCAATTGGGATATCCTTGGGATATTACAGTAAATATCAAACATCCTCTGTTCCTCTCTCATTACCTCCAGTGATGTCTCTCTCTCTCTCTCTCTCTCTGTGTGTTCTCTGTGGTGGAATCGTCCTCCATCTGGACTTTAGATGCATTTAAGCTCTGTAGGAAAGCGGCACGTGGCTTTGATCTCCATCTCTGTCACATATCTGATTTACTCATGTTCTCATTCTCTCCATGTACCGATGCTTTGTGGTCAAAGTGTGATAGGAATAAGAAGTCTGGTGTGAGAAGCAGCAACAACAGCTACAGGAGGAGGAGGAGCAACAACAGCTACAGGAGGAGGAGGAGGAGGAGGAGCAACACGAGAGTAGGAAGCAGAAGCTGCAATGTCATATTCCTGAAACGAAAAGTCAGTCAGTCAGAGTCCAGCAGAGCCTCGACTGAAGCAGAAGAGAAGCCAGAGGATCAGAAGTTTGTCCAAGTTTGTCTCTGCAGCGTCTCTGCAGCGTCTCAGCCAAACTCAGGTGAGTGCAGACAGAATCTTGTCAGTTTCAGCAGCAGCATGAGGTCCAGGCTGAGCTGCTCTCACACGTCTCACTTCACTGCTTCAGTCTTAAAGGCTTGGCTCTGGTTCACACACGTTGGTGTTTGTAAACACACGGCAGTTTTTACCGTCAGAGCAAGAAAAGAGCGTCAGGAAGTGTGTGTTTAGCTGCGTCAGTGAGTCTCAGCACTGAGCTGCACCCACGGCAACAGGAAGTGAAGTGAGTGCAGTCTGTAGTCATGGTGACCTCATTAAGAGGCAAAGTTCAGCTCCAGAGTGAAAAGGGAAACTTTAAAGTCAAACAGTCTGAATAGAACTAAAGAGACAAAAGCTTCATGTCCTAATCAATACACAATCAATCCTCATGAAGCTGAGCCTGAAGTCTTTTCATGACGTTTCCTTGAGCGGCCCCTCAGGACAAACCCCAGTCTGCTCATAATATCCATCAAGAACAAAGTCGTCTCTCCTGTTTCACTCTGACATGAACTTCAGGAGCTTTAAGACATCCAGACTCTTCATCCTGCTCAACAATCAGTGTTTGTGTCTCCAGAGATGTTTTCACTCATTTTCTTGTCTGTTCTCATCTTGTAGACATGTCTGCTGCCAGCTGTCTGCTGTCTGAAGATCAGTTCCTGTGCTCCATCTGTCTGGAGGTCTTCACTGATCCAGTCTCCACACCATGTGGACACAACTTCTGCAAATGCTGCATCACTCAACACTGGGACAGTAACGTCCTGAGTGTGTGTGTCCTCTGTGTAACAAGATGTTCTGCAAAAGACCTGAGCTGAAGGTCAACACTTTCATATCTCAGATGGCCGCTGAGTTCAGACAGTCGACTCAAAAGGAAGCCAGCAGAAGATCAGAGGAACCAGCTGCTAAACCAGGAGAAGTTCAGTGTGACGTCTGCACTGGAACCAAACTAAAGGCCATCAAGTCCTGCCTGAAGTGTGAGGCCTCCTACTGTGAGACTCATCTGGAGCCTCATCTGACAGCAGCACGCCTGAGGTCACACCAGCTGATCCATCCTGTGGACAACCTGGAGGACAGGATGTGTAAGAAGCACAATGAAACTCTGAAGCTCTTCTGCAGGACCGACCAGACCTGTGTGTGCTCACTCTGTCCTGTTTTAGACCACAAGAACCATGAGTTTGTTCCTCTGGAAGAAGAATATGAAGGAAAGAAGACGGAGCTGGAGAAGATGGTGGCTGAACTTCAGCAGAAGATCCAGCTGACACTACTGAAGATCCAGGAGATGAAACAGTCAGCAAAGCTCAGCAGGGAAGCTGCAGACAGAGAGAGAGCAGATGGAGATCAGGTCTTCATCGCTCTGAAGCAGCTTGTGGAGAAAATCCAGGCCGACTTTAGGAAGACCATGGCGGAGAAGCAGAGGAGCACAGAGACACAGACTGAAGACCTCATCAAGGAGCTGCAGCAGGAAGTCTCTGGGCAGAGAGAGAGAACTGCTGATGTGGAGAAGCTCCTACTCTCTGAAGATCACCTCCACCTCCTCCAGAGCTTCTCATCCATCAGCTCTGCTCCTCCCACCAAGGACTGGACACAGGTCAGAGTCCAGCAAAGGTCACATGAGGGGAGTGTGGTGAAAGCTGTGGCTCAGCTGGAGGAGACCATCAGTAAGGAGGTGAAGAAGCTGCAGGAGAAGGTGGAGCTGAGGAGGATCCAGCAGTTTGCAGTGGACGTGACACTGGATCCTGATACAGCTAATCCTATACTCATCCTGTCTGATGATGAGAAACAAGTTCACCGTGGTGATGTGAGGAAGAATCTCCCAGACAACCCACAGAGATTTGATCCATGTATTGGTGTTTTAGCAAAGCAGAGTTTCTCCTCTGGAAGATTTTACTTTGAGGTTCAGGTCAAAGGAAAGACAGCATGGACTTTAGGAGTGACCAGAGAGACGAGCAACAGGAAGGGAGTCTTCACACTGAGCCCTCAGGAAGGTTACTGGACTGTAGGGTTGAGGAAAGTAGATAAGTACAAAGCTTATGATGACTCTCTTGTCCCTCTGAGTCTGGAGTCAAAGCCAGAGAAGGTGGCCGTGTTTGTGGACTATGAGGAGGGTCTGGTCTCCTTCTGTGATGTGGATGCTGCAGCTCTGATCTTCTCCTTCACTGGCTGCTCCTTCACTCATAAGCTCCTCCCATACTTTAATCCGGGGTATCATCATGATGGTATGAACTCCTCCCCTCTGATCATCTGAGCTGTCAGTCACTCTGCCTAACCTGCAGAAGTTTACATGAAACGTTTCTGTGGTTTAAGGGAACTAAAGTACAAAGGATCAGCTGATCTTCCCTCTTTACTTTGTCTTTTCTTCACATTCTGATGACATCATATTTGTTTCTGGTTGCTTCTTACTGCTGTAACACAACAATTTACTCACACTGATCTAAGAATTGTGATTACTGTTCATCAATAAATCAATCAGAAGCTTTTAGTAAAGTCTTGTCATGTAAGTGTGATCAATGAAAAGGTTTGTTTGATCCTGTAAATATCACAAATGTTGGGTTGTGGTTTATGAATGGACTGAATTCTGTCTTTGATCTTTGTATCAAAAACAATAATAAAGTTGGGATGAGGTCATGTCAGCTGTTTTCATGTTTGGTATCAAATCTGAAAACATGTTTGACTTTCAGGTTTGAGTGCAGAGCTCTGTTCATGTAAGACTGTATCTGTAATCTAATAAACAAAACCAGAGCTTTCCAATCATGTTTAACCCTTTAATCCATGCTGTTTCAATCACACATATAAGCACAGAGGGGAGTTTAAAAGTGTCAAATGCTGCACTGAGTTTTAGTTGTAGATGATTCTCAAGCCCTTTGCTGCCGACTACATAACAAAAGTGAAATAGTGGAAATGGTACAAGTAGGCGGGGCTAAAGAAGGCTACAATAAATATCAAACATCCTCTGTTCCTCTCTCATTACCTCCAGTGATCTCTCTCTCTCTCTCCCTCTCTCTCTCTCTCTCTGTGTTCTCTGTGGTGGAGTCGTCCTCCATCTGGACTTTAGATGCATTTAAGCTCTGTAGGAAAGCGGCATGTGGCTTTGATCTCCATCTCTGTCACATATCTGATTTACTCATGTTCTCCTTCTCTCCATGTACCGATGCTTTGTGGTCAAAGTGTGATAGGAATAAGAAGTCTGGTGTGAGAAGCAGCAGCCTAGAAACCTAGCTGGGGAGTTGAGACCAAGCCTAGAGATCTGAGCGTTCTTCATGTCTGACTGTTGTGTTATGTTTCCACCTTATTGCTCTTCTCCTAACCCCCTGGTTGCTCTGTAAAGTCTCAGTTTATTATTTATGGCAAACTGTAGATAATCTAGTGAGAAGGATCATGTTGTGTGATTAAACAGCAGCATCATACAGTGAAAGGGAAATCAAAGTTTATTCAGCATTTAAAGACATTTATGGCTGACTGGTTGATCATTGAAGGGGCCGTTCACACTTTGTGCGTGAGACAAAAAACACTTTGTGATGATACCTTTCACCATGGCACAATGAGTAGTGTGTGTGTGTGTGTGTGTGTGTGTGTGGGGGGGGGGGGGGGGGGGGGGGGGGGGTGTTAGCCCTTACTGTGGTCAAATAGAAAACTCATTTCCTGTTTGTCCCTCTGCAATTTTACCATACCTTTTTAAAAAATTTAGTAGATTGAATGTAAAAACAGCTACAGTCAAGCTGCTCAGCTTCAACACACACACATATATTACAGTGTTATAACCTACTGTTCCTCTGGCTGACAAGGACAAGAATATATCAAATAATATCTTCCTCTTTCATTTAAAAATATTTACAAATCAAGTAAAATTGCACAAAAGGGATGAGTCGGTTTATAAAGATGCAATGTAGGAACAGACAGAGACAGAAGGTAAACAATCAGCGTGCATGTGAGGGAGACACAAGAAGAGAACACACATCTGAACGCATTAAGACTTGTGTGTGTGTGTGTGTGACTCTCACTGCCAGTTTAGACGTCTCCAGTTTCAGATCCCTGTTCTAAGAGTCTACAGAGTTTGGTGGGTTCATCGTTTCTTTAAAAGAGAATAGAGCACAGAGAAAACTCCTTGATGGTGCATTCAAGGAAGCTCAGGCACCAGAGGAAAGTACGCACATCACACTTGTAAGAGCAGGAATGGGGATTTGTTTTTGTTTGTTTCTTTTTCCTGAACCCCATCTCCCCATCATGATGACCAGTTCCTCTTAAACGGCCTCATGTCTCTATAAACTATCATCAAACAGCCAGATGTCTTTATAACAATACCATACTCGTGTTTACATTTCATTTTCTGTCCATGAAGCTGCAGCTTTCTCTAGTTTCTGATGAAGGTACCATTAAGAGTGAATGAGAAAGGAGCATGTTTCAGATGCTGGTCAGAATCAGATGGTAGAAAGGAAACGTTGTGTCAAACGAGGCAGGAAGAAGCAGCGTTCACCTCAGGGTTGTGTGTTTGTAGCTGAGGCGGAAAGATACGCACACATCCCATCATGCATTTCCACACAGAATGCAGAGAGACAGCAGGCACGTTGTCCAGACTGTGGTCAAGGAGAGCACCAAAGCTTTCCTCTCACCTCCACACACACACACACACACACATACAGAGACACAAACACACAGAAAATTGTCTCTAAGCATTGCTGGAGTTGGATGTGTGAGCAAAGCAGGGAGACATGTCTCTTCCCACTGAGTTGTAGTCAGTCAGTTTGTTGTGAGGACCTCATGTGTCTCAGTACTCCACAGTCACTGCTTTGGTCTTGAGGTATTCCATGAGAGCGTCTTCTCCTGTGGACCACAACAGAACAGAACAACACAGATCAGTCAACTCATATAACCTGAGCAAAGTTACAGAGACAGAGAGGACAGAGAGGCAAATCAAAGACAGCTAGAGACCCAGTCAACCTTATTGTGAGTGTTTAATTCACTCCTACTGCAATATTAGTTTCCATAATCACATACAGAGACGCTTGGTTAGAGAAACTGTCATTCTTAAAGCAGGTAGCTCCTCTGCTCACTTTCACTAGGACATACATATAGATATACAGTAATGTTGATTATGATGTTGAAATGATGTAGATGTAGACAACTCTAACTGTTGTAAGAATGAGAGTTCACAACTTAACCCTAACCAAAGAAATGGTTAGGGTAGACATGTCTGCTGCCAGCTGTCTGCTGTCTGAAGATCAGTTCCTGTGCTCCATCTGTCTGGAGGTCTTCACTGATCCAGTCTCCACACCATGTGGACACAACTTCTGCAAAAGCTGCATCACTCAACACTGGGACAGTAACATCCAGTGTGTGTGTCCTCTGTGTAACGAGATGTTCTGCACAAGACCTGAGCTGAAGGTCAACACGTTCATATCTCAGATGGCCGCTGAGTTCAGACGGTCAACTCAAAAGGAAGCCAGCAGAAGATCAGAGGAACCAGCTGCCAAACCAGAAGAAGTTCAGTGTGACGTCTGCACTGGAACCAAACTAAAGGCCATCAAGTCCTGCCTGAAGTGTGAGGCCTCTTACTGTAAGACTCATCTGGAGCCTCATCTGACAGCAGCACGCCTGAGATCACACCAGCTGATCCATCCTGTGGACAACCTGGAGGACACGATGTGTAAGAAGCACAATGAAACTCTGAAGCTTTTCTGCAGGACCGACCAGACCTGTGTGTGCTCACTCTGTCCTGTTTTAGACCACAAGAACCATGAGTTTGTTCCTCTGGAAGAAGAATATGAAGGAAAGAAGACAGAGCTGGAGAAGATGGTGGCTGAACTTCAGCAGATGATCCAGCTGACACTACTGAAGATCCAGGAGATGAAACAGTCAGCAAAGCTCAGCAGGGAAGCTGCAGACAGAGAGAGAGCAGATGGAGATCAGGTCTTCACCGCTCTGAAGCAGCTTGTGGAGAAAATCCAGGCCGACTTCAGGAAGACCATGGAGGAGAAGCAGAGGAGCACAGAGAAACAGACTGAAGACCTAATCAAGGAGCTGCAGCAGGAAGTCTATGGGCAGAGAGAGAGAACTGCTGAGGTGGAGAAGCTCCTACTCTCTGAAGATCACCTACACCTCCTCCAGAGCTTCTCATCCATCAGCTCTGCTACTCCCACAAAGGATTGGACACAGGTCAGAGTCCAGCAAAGGTCACATGAGGGGAGCCTGGTGAAAGCTGTGGCTCAGCTGGAGGAGACCATCAGTAAGGAGGTGAAGAAGCTGCAGGAGAAGGTGGAGCTGAGGAGGATCCAGCAGTTTGCAGTGGACGTGACACTGGATCCTGATACAGCTAATCCTATACTCATCCTGTCTGATGATGAGAAACAAGTTTACCGTGGTGATGTGAGGAAGAATCTCCCAGACAACCCACAGAGATTTGATCCAGGTGTTAATGTTTTAGCAAAGCAGAGTTTCTGCTCTGGAAGATTTTACTTCGAGGTTCAGGTCAAAGGAAAGACAGCATGGACTTTAGGAGTGACCAGAGAGACGAGCAACAGGAGGGGAACCCTCACACTGAGCCCTCAGGAAGGTTACTGGACTGTAGGGTTGAGGAAAGTAGATAAGTACAAAGCTTATGATGGCTCTCCTGTCCCTCTGAGTCTGGAGTCAAAGCCAGAGAAGGTGGCCGTGTTTGTGGACTATGAGGAGGGTCTGGTCTCCTTCTATGACGTGGATGCTGCAGCTCTGATCTTCTCCTTCACTGGCTGCTCCTTCACTCATAAGCTCCTCCCATAATTTAATCCTGGGCATCATCAAGGTGATATAAACTCTGCCCCTCTGATCATCTCAGCTGTCAGTCACTCTGCCTAACCCGCAGAAGTTTACATGAAACGTTTCTGTGGTTTAAGGGAACTAAAGTACAAAGGATCAGCTGATCTTCCCTCTTTACTTTGTCTTTTCTTCACATTCTGATGACATCATATTTGTTTCTGGTTGCTTCTTACTGCTGTAACACAACAATTTACTCACACTGATCTAAGAACTGTGATTACTGTTCATCAATCAATCAATCAGAAGCTTTGAGTAAAGTCTTTGCATGTAAGTGTGATCAATCAAAAGGTTTGATTGATCTCTGTAAATATCCCAAATGTTGGGTTGTGGTTTATGAATGGACTGAATTCTGTCTTTGATCTTTGGAACAAAAACAATAATAAAGTTGGGATGAGGTCATGTCAGCTGTTTTCATGTTTGGTATCAAATCTGGAAACATGTTTGACTTTCAGGTTTTAGTGCAGAGCTCTGTTCATGTAAGACTGTATCTGTAATCTAATAAACAAAACCAGAGCTTTCCAATCATGTTTAACCCTTTAATCCATGCTGTTTCAATCACACATATAAGCACAGAGGGGAGTTTAAAAGTGTAAAATGCTGCACTGAGTTTTAGTTGTAGATGATTCTCAAGCCCTTTGCTGCTGACTACATAACAAAAGTGAAATAGTGGAAATGGTACAAGTAGGCGGGGCTAAAGAAGGCTACAGTAAATATCAAACATCCTCTGTTCCTCTCTCATTACCTCCAGTGATGTCTCTCTCTCTCTCTCTCTGTGTTCTCTGTGGTGGAATCGTCCTCCATCTGGACTTTAGATGCATTTAAGCTCTGTAGGAAAGCGGCACGTGGCTTTGATCTCCATCTCTGTCACATATCTGATTTACTCATGTTCTCCTTCTCTCCATGTACCGATGCTTTGTGGTCAAAGTGTGATAGGAATAAGAAGTCTGGTGTGAGAAGCAGCAGCCTAGAAACCTAGCTGGGGAGTTGAGACCAAGCCTAGAGATCTGAGCGTTCTTCATGTCTGACTGTTGTGTTATGTTTCCACCTTATTGCTCTTCTCTTAACCCCCAGGTTGCTCTGTAAAGTCTCAGTTTATCATTTATGGCAAACTGTAGATAATCTAGTGAGAAGGATCATGTTGTGTGATTAAACAGCAGCATCATACAGTGAAAGTGAAATCAAAGTTTATTCAGCATTTAAAGACATTTATGGCTGACTGGTTGATCATTGAAGGGGCCGTTTACACTTTGTGCTCAGCGTGAGACAGAAAACACTTTGTGATGACACTTTTCACCATGGCACAATGAGTAGTGTGTGTGTGTGTGTGTGTGTGTGTGTGTGTTAGCCCTTACTGTGGTCAAATAGAAAACTCATTTCCTGTTTGTCCCTCTGCAATTTTACAAAACCTTTTTAAACAATTTATTAGATTGAATGTCAAAACAGCTACAGTCAAGCTGCTGCGTCTTCAACACACACACATATATTATAGTTTTATAACCTAGTGTTCCTCTGGCTGACAAGGACAAGAATATATCAAATAATATCTTCCTCTTTCATTTAAAAATATTTACAAATCAAGTAAAATTGCACAAAAGGGATGAGTCGGTTTATAAAGATGCAATGTAGGAACAGACAGAAGGTAAACAATCAGCGTGCATGTGAGGGAGATACAAGAAGAGAACACACATCTGAACGCATTAAGACTTGTGTGTGTGTGTGTGTGACTCTCACTGCCAGTTTAGACGTCTCCAGTTTCAGATCCCCGTTCTAAGAGTCTACAGAGTTTGGTGGGTTCATCGTTTCTTTAAAAGAGAATAGAGCAGAGAGAACTCCTTGATGGTGCATTCAAGGAAGCTCAGGCACCAGAGGAAAGAGGAAAGTACCCACATCACACTTGTAAGAGCAGGAATGGGGATTTGTTTTTGTTTGTTTCTTTTTCCTGAACCCCATCTCCCCATCATGATGACCAGTTCCTCTTAAACGGCCTCATGTCTCTATAAACTATCATCAAACAGCCAGATGTCTTTATAACAATACCATACTCGTGTTTACATTTCATTTTCTGTCCATGAAGCTGCAGCTTTCTCTAGTTTCTGATGAAGGTACCATTAAGAGTGAATGAGAAAGGAGCATGTTTCAGATGCTGGTCAGAATCAGATGGTAGAAAGGAAGCGTTGTGTCAAACGAGGCAGGAAGAAGCAGCGTTCACCTCAGGGTTGTGTGTTTGTAGCTGAGGCGGAAAGATACGCACACATCCCATCATGCATTTCCACACAGAACGCAGAGAGACGGCAGGCACGTTGTCCAGACTGTGGTCAAGGAGAGCACCAAAGCTTTCCTCTCACCTCCACACACACACACACACAAACACACAGAAAATTGTCTCTAAGCATTGCTGGAGTTGGATGTGTGAGCAAAGCAGGGAGACATGTCTCTTCCCACTGAGTTGTAGTCAGTCAGTTTGTTGGGAGGACCTCATGTGTCTCAGTACTCCACAGTCACTGCTTTGGTCTTGAGGTATTCCATGAGAGCGTCTTCTCCTGTGGACCACAACAGAACAGAACAACACAGATCAGTCAACTCATATAACCTGAGCAAAGTTACAGAGACAGAGAGGCATTAGAGAAACTGATTCTTAAAGCTGGGAGCTCCTCTGCTCACTTTTACTCAGACAGACTGTACATATAGATATACAGTAATGATGTTTAAATGAGAAGAAGCCAACTCCAACTAATGTCACAACTTAACCCTTACCAAAGAAATGACCTGCAAAAGGTTGGAAAGTGCCTCAAAGTGCCAAAGATCACACAAAAACCTGACTTTTCATGAATATTTCATGAGGTTTTAGGTTTAAACAAAGTTCAAGCTCCTAACACCCTTTAGATCAGTGAAGTCATTTGCTCTTCTAAGACGCATCGTATTCCTTTCCTCATCTCCAAACATTCATCCATTCTCACACCACTGCTCACCGAGATCTTTGCCGAAGCCCGACTGCTTAAAGCCTCCAAAAGGTGAAGCCACGTCTGTCTTGTTGTAGGTGTTGACGAACACCGTTCCAGCCTGCAGCTGCTCGCTCACGTACATGGCCTTGTTGATGTCGCGGGTGAAGACGCCTGAGGCCAGGCCGTACTCCGTGTCGTTGGCTCTCTGCAGCACGCCGTCCACATCGCTGCAGGGGGGAGTGTGGTTAGGTATCTGATCGCAGCACTGACAGACAGACAGACAGACAGACAGACAGACAGACAGACAGACGCTCCATGTGGACTCACCCTTCTTTGAATTTGGACACCACCATGATGGGGCCGAAGGACTCCTCTTTGGCTAGGAACATGTGGTCCTCCACACCAGTGAACACTGTGGGCTCCATGAAGAAGCCTGCAGAGAGAAGGGACCACTGCAGTTATGCTGATATTGATAATGATTGTGTTAAAGCTTGAAGAATTAGAGACCAAACACATTATTAATCCACATACATGGAATATAATGGACCAACTGACACAAATAAATAATATGATATATGGAATGCAGCATTTAGATGGATAACTAAACTTATACCAAAGCATCTCTAGGTCAATCTAAATTGATCTGTCACTTCTTGTCCATCCTCATTAAAAAAAAAAAAAAAAATTGAAATCCCCAAATTGTTCTAGTATTTACTTTTCCAAACATTTCCAGGCCTCATGCTTTCATTTTCAACCTTCAGGATTTCAATAACTATAGAAACCCTGGAACCTCTAGGCAAAACTGTAGCAATTAAAACTTCTCTTTCAATTACATCAACAATATAAAGTAAAAATGCAGAGGAAGACAACGGCCCAGAGTGTTTCCTGAAGCTGTATCTGTCCGTCTCCATGTTCTGTACCTGGCCTATCCACCTGCTTCCCTCCATACACCAGCGTGGCTCCTTCCTTCAGTCCGATGTCGCAGTACTCCAGCAGTTTATCCAGGTGGGCTTTGTGGTTCTGTGGCCCGTGGTCTGTGGAGCGATCCAGAGGATCACCGATCTTCATCTTCTTAATCTCCTCCACCTAGCAGAGGGTAAATGAAGACGGAGAATCAAATCAGTGTTAAGCTATAATCCTCAATCAGGCCTTTTGTGTCTCTTGCCAAAAGCAGAAAGCAGCTGAGAGAGAGGATCAGACTCTCATGAGGGGACACACTGATGAGCTCCATCACAGGTGGCAGACATTTCTTTCCTACTTCCCAGATCTACAGGCTATGCCACACTAATGACTGGAAACTTAAACAACAAATAGCGTCTGAATCACAGGCGGGGCCAGGATGGGGGTGTGTGAATGCGGGGGTGTGTGACTGCTGGGCTGGGGGGTGTGTCGGGTCTTCAGATGTTTGTTTCCCTCCTTTCTCCCTCCCCGTGTCTTCCCCCCCCCTTTTCCTTTGTTTCTCCCACCACAGCCTGTGATGATGTCATCCTGTAAAAACTGCACCTGCGAGACACCGATGTCATCTTAAACTCTGCGACCGCACTACTGTGTCACGTCTACATGAGGCTTTCTGCTGTCGCCTTGTTTGTCTCCCTGTTGTCTGAATGAACTGAGCGATCACACAGCCTGTTTCTCCTTATACATGGTGTCCAGGTGTGTATCACCTTCCACAGGTCCCAGTCAGTATGTCTTGCCCTCTCTGTCTCATTTCTCCCCTCTATTTGCTGTCCCATGGAGGGGAACATGGTGGTTGTGCAGGCGTTGCAGCTCACTCACCACTCTGGTGATGTACTCATCATGAATGGACTCCTCCACAAACAGCCGACCTGCAGCGATGCAGTTCTCTCCTTTGTTGAAGTAGACGGAGCTCATGCCCTGAGCGGCACCACAGACACAAACACATCATCAGATCAAGGATCATAGCTTATGATGGGCACGTAACCTGGCAACCTAATCATCGTTTATGTTCCCTGCCAGAATCAAATATGAACTCCATGCTTCTTTCTCTCTCACCATGCGTACAGCCTTGTCCATGTCACAGTCACTGAAGATGATGAGGGGCGACTTCCCTCCCAGCTCCAGAGAAACCTTCTTCAGGTTACTGAGCGCACAGCTGCAACCAGAAATCAGAGGAACACAGTGTGAAGATGTGGTGACAACATCTGTTCCTCCAGGTTGGATCCAGGAACCTTCTGATCCCCCTGAACCTCCAGAGCCGTGCCTCCCTTACCTCTTCATGATCTGTTTGCCGATGGGTGTGGAGCCGGTGAAGCCCAGCTTGCGGACGTCTGGGTGGTCTGACAAACGCTGGCCCACCATGCCACCTAGAGGAGAGGAAGCCATACAGAAACAGCTGGTTTTACATCTGTCACATTCCCCTTTGTACCGTTTCTTTCTGTCTTTCCCTGACCTGAACATGTTTTCAATCAATGTAAGCAGTTAAGAAGGAACCAAGGATCCAACATCTTTACCTGAGCCTGGCAGAATGTTGACGACTCCTTTCGGAATGCCAGCTTTCACAGAAAGCTCAGCAAACTTCAGTGCCGTCAGTGGAGTGACCTGTTCACATAGAAAACACACTCAGTACTCATCATCATCATCAACATTAGAAGAGCTGAAGGAGTAACACATCAGTGTTCACATGTTCTTGGCCCACATCCATATTGTGTCCAATCAGTATTAAAAAAGACGAAGTGTGTGTGTGTGTGTGTGTGTGTGTGTGTGTGTGTGTGTGTGTGTGTGTGTGGAACTCACCTGTGCAGGTTTAAGAACCAGTGTGTTTCCAGCAGCGAGGCAGGCAGCACTTTTCCATGCCAGCATCATGAGGGGATAGTTCCATGGGATAACTATGGCACACACACTGACACAGACAAACACATTATTAAAGTTTAATGTAATAGATGTGTGTACTGTATGTTAAGTGTTCATACTGGAGCTTAATGTGGAAGTCATTTAGTAAACTCAGAGCTTTTACCCCAGAGGTTCTTTCTTAGTGAAGGTCAGGTTGCGGTTGGGCCGGGCCTGGTTGATGGGTATCGTCTTACCCTGCAGGAAACAACGGGCTGTGTGTTATAGTCTATGCTTAAGAGGCATGTGTAGCTGTGTGTGCGTATGAGCCGCATGTGAGACTTGTCGTATGTTCACCGACCTGGATTTTGTCGCACCAGCCAGCAAAGTAGCGGAACGTCTGGATGGACATGCCTACGTGGGTCTTCAGGGCCAACGTGTACACGGCTCCAGAGTCGATGGATTCAATGGTGGCCAACTCCTCCTGGTGTTCCTCCATCAGGTCTGCAAGCCTGGAAGGAAGGAGGACAGAGAGAAACACAGACAGACAGACAGACAGAACTCAGTAATGATGAAACAAAAAATGAATCAATAGAATTTGCAGGCAATGACATAATAATCATTGCATCTTCATCATCAGGGACTATGTTCATGAATTGGACAGTTGTGGATAAGAAATACTGCTCAAAGATAAGTATTAATCTTAATAAAACCGCTTTTTTTGTCTCCAAAGCATGTAATGTATAACAAAAGACAAAAAAATACAAAGTACATTGAAAAGACTGAAGGAAGAAGTTGCACCATGATTGTGTAACGTAACTCCACTGTAGACCACTAGGGGGTGCTACTCACTTGTATAGCAGACTACCTCTGTCTCTGGGGTTCATCCTGCCCCAGGGACCGTTATCAAAAGCTTCTTTGGCTGCTGCTACTGCCCGGTCCACATCGCCCACAGAGGCGTACGACACGTTACAGATCACCTGAGTAAAGGAGAGAGAAGAGGAGACAAGAGGAGACATGAGGAGGGAAGATCATCATGGGACACAAGCGATGCATTGTGCCATCGTGTATCCAGATGTGTGTGAGCTCATGGCACTCACCGATCCATCAGTAGGATTGATGGTGTTGTAGGTTTTTCCGTTTTCTGCATCTTCAAACCTGCCGTTGAGGAAACACTGGTGTGGCATTCTCAGGGTCATGTTGTTCACTTCTCTAGTTGCCTGAGGGGAAAACATCATACCATTCCAAGATTAAGGGATTTATGTGAAGTGAAGAAACAAATACAACAGAAATATTGTAGTATGGATATGTTAAAGGTTATTTGTTTGGTCTCACATAGTCTATAACCATCTCCTCCTCCTGGTCTTCTCCTCTCAGCTTGCGCACAAACATCTGGATGAAATCTTGGAAGGTGGTGGCCATGTAGACATCCTCATTCTGCAGCTGGACCTCAGAACACTTCAGCTTCAGCTCCTCCACCAGCCTGCACAGAGACCGACACAGATGCTTTGGTATCCCTCAATTCACAAGCTCCTCTTCTCTGATCTCTGGACACGGGGTGAAGAGCTTTGGAGCCAACATGAATGGGATCCAGAGATATGTAGTCATGATCCAGACCCTACTCAGGTCTCAGATCAGGTCTTGGTTCAGTGGACCTAAACTTAATGACTTATAATTGTGTGATCTTGTTCCCCAGGTTGGAATGTTTGCTCTGGTTCCCCATGGTCATGCCACCCAGGTCACCACTCAGATGACTGGGGCGGGGTCATGTGCTACTACTGGGACATTACAGGTCACTGTAGTAGCACATGGGGATCAACTGTCAGAGCTGGCCCCTGTCCTGGACGGCTCACGACACCCTGCCCTCTTAACACACACACACACACACTCTTAAAACACACACACACTCTCTTAAAACTCTCACACACTTTCTTCACACACACACACTTTCTTCACACACACACACTTTCTTCACACACACACACTTTCTTCACACACACACTTTCTTCACACACACACTTTCTTCACACACACACACACACTTTCTACACACACACACACTTTCTACACACACACACACTTTCTACACACACACACTTTCTACACACACACACTTTCCACACACACACACACTTTCCACACACACACACACACACACACACACACACACACACACACACACACACACACACACACACACACACACACACACACACACACACACACACACACACACACACACACACACACACACACACACACACACACACACACACACACACACACACACACACACACACACACACACACACACACACACACACACACACACACACACACACACACACACACACACACACACACACACACACACACACACACACACACACAAAACTCTGTAAAGCCCCTCTAAAGGCTTCATGTTGGCTCCCTCACCTGACCACATCCATGGAGGCAGCTCCGGACTTGAAGAAATCGGTGGTGTCTTCAATTGCAGTGACATTGCTGAGGATTCCTTTCCAGATGATCTGTAAGAAGACAGTAAGGTACAATCAGCAAAGCTATGTAAGAGCCCTGTGGTCTTCTGGTCAACTGGCTTCTTCACTACCGATGCCAATTACTTACCCTGATCTCCTCGGCCACCTTCTTCTCCTCATCAGTCAGCTCCACACTGGAGCTTTCCCCAGAGGAGAAGAACTTGGATGCAGCGATCATCTTCCCATCTTCAAACTGCAGGTTCTTCACTTGGAGCTAAAGAACAAACATAGGAGGAAAGACTCTTAGGTTAAAGAGCAATAACATGAACCTGCAGTCATTAGAGCAACACATAACAGGAAGACTCACAGCTTTGCCATCTGTCCCGTACAGGACGAGGCCATTCTTGGTGACCAGGCCAGGTTGGGACGCCCCCTCCATCTCCAGAGGCTGACCAGCTGGGGCCGAACCTCCCAGCATGGACGAGCCGTACAGGGTCACAGGCTGAGGCAGGCAGACAGAGTTTAGACACACACACACACACACACACACACACACACACACACAAATCAGGTGTTTAAAGGCTAAAGGATGAGTCTTTCTTGGATAGGATTTGAATGCAATGTGTATCTTCAATATTTTCTTTAATGACTACAGAAACATAACAATGCAGTTATGGTATTAAACAGTTTGTAGATTAATTAAGAAATGAAAAGGCAAACTTAAGCTGATTGCTGTGTAAATGCTACAATAATAGCAGCATTAGTTTCAATATCTAACATATAAAACCTCTCCTAAACCTTCTAACCTCAGATATACTCTAATGTTGCTTCAATGTGTTTCCTTTGCTTTTGCTTTCCAGGAAACCCACCTGACCGTTGATGAGAGTCCATGCACCCGGGACTTTATCATGGCCACGGATCCAGTTGTGGATGGCCTCAGCTGGTTGAGCAAGGTTGACCTGAGGGACAGAAAGACCTGCGGGGTCAGAATCGCCTACATTTCTGAGAATGAAAGCGAAGCCCAACAGCTGGCTTCCAGTAGCAGAGCAACACGTGGCAGAGGGACTCGGGGAAAAATAACCCTCTGTACTAAGAATAGGACAGGTTTGCAGTAATGTGGCTCCACGGGCCAAATCATAAAGCAGACAGCTCTTAGAATCAGAACCACCTTCCTGTTTCTCCCTGTAAGACAAGGAACATCAATCTGACTGAGAGAGCTTAATGGGAAATAATTTAATTAAGAAAGAAAACAAACAAACACACAAGTCCCATTAAGTTTGATTGATGTGAGCTGGAATGGAATGCAGAGAAAGGTAAGAAAGAAAGAAAGAAAGAAATGAAGAAAGAAAGAAAGAAAGAAAGATCTGTGCATAATCACAGTTGAATCCTGCATGTAAATGTTCTGTTCACACTTTGGCGAACAAAGGCCTGGCTGACGACCTGAATCTCCAGTCCTGCAAGTATGAGAGGGACACGTTCACACCCCAGCTCAACAAAAGCCCCCATCACACCTGTGAGGACCCCTGTTCTGCCCACACAGACCCCCCACTGATCATAGGTGAAGACCCTGTGAGCCGGCTCTTCTTCCAGAGACAGAACACCAGGAAAGCACATTCACACCTTTCTGTCTTAAGGCCTGACCAACTTCAGCACAGCTCTTCAACAGATCTCTGGAGCTGTGTAGAGTTCCCTCCTGCTTCAAACCCTCCATCATCCCAGTCCCCAAGAAACTTCTCTATTTCCCGTCTTGTCTATTTATTATCTGTAGATATGTACATACTTACAAGTCAACAACTGCCGAAAACAAATTCCCAGTCTGTGAGAGCATACTTGGTTGTCTGATTGTGATTCTAAAGCACTTGTAAGTCAGATCACACACACATCTTGGCTGCTGTCTCACCTTGGCATTGGATTTCTTCTGAATGCCTTCATATGTGGCTCCTTCCTCAGACTGAGTGACCCGAGGAGCCTTCCCATCAGCGATGAGCTGCACCGACTCCACCTACACAGAGAGACACAGACCGGGCCAGTGTGAGAGTGGTTTAACCCTATGCTGACAGATGCCTGATGGGATTAAAGGATGAGTCCTACCATGGCTTTGATGCCCTCTGGGAAGAGGAAGCGGTTGTAGATGGAGTCCACCGTGTCGTTGGGCTCGACGGCGCATTCTCTCTGCAGGAGGATCGGCCCGGTGTCCAGACCATCATCGGCCCAGAACACTGTGAAGCCAGCTTTGTTGTCACCGTGGATCAGGGTCCTGATACACACACACACACACACACACACACACAGTGAAACAAGCTGTGTACTGTGGGGAAGCATCAGGTTGTTGCTTGTTGCTTTTATAGTTTGGCAAAGTTTTCTTCTTCATCAGTATGAGTTGAGGTTTGATGTTGTGTAAGGAGTTCGTCACGGGTTTTTGTGGTTGTGGTTCAGTTCTCCATTGTGAGTAACACAACGTAGAGAGGTAACGCCACGTTTGGTCCATTTCCTGTCTCTGTGACCTTGTGATGCTGGTATAAAGCTTGGGTCCTCCCCTCTCTGCCTACCTGGACCACCTTACCACCTCTAACCAGGGCGTAGTGGAGAAGTCAACCCACTGATCAGCTTTACTACGTGTTATTTTCCTTGTCCCAAATGATCCTTCTTGGTTGTAGATACTCTGACCATCTTGCCCGACTCTGACTCCGCCCCTTCACCCCATTGTCGTCAGAATTACTGAAACCAACCAAGAGTTATCTTCCCTTCCCACATGCCATTCATTTGCTAACGAGCAGAGAGATAAGAGAGGAGGAGAACAGAGGTGTAAGAACCTGAAGAGCTGGTTCAGACCTCCACCCGGGTGACAAATGGCATTAAAGCTACAGCGCTCGACAAAATATCTGAGCATACAACTCGTGTACTATCACATCCCATCTCCCACTCACCAGTTGATGGCGGAGGCTCCTCTGTGCAGGGGCAGGATGGAGGGGTGATAGATGATGGAGCCGTGCTTGGGGTCGTCTATGATGTTCATGGGGATGAACTGAGAGCAGAAGGGCATGACGTTGAGCTCGGCGCCCACCGCCTTGTAGGCGTCCACCACCTCTGGGATGGGCTTCCCCTTGACGCGCCACCGGGGGAACTTGAACACCGGCGTCCCGTCCTTCTCTGCTGCCACCGCTGAAGGAGATGGAGGGAGGGAGGGAGGAGAGGCATTAACGGCGAAGCTTCAAACATTTACAAGGAACCGCAGCAGGTGCACAAACTAATTGGCACGCTGATGTGATATCAAGAAAGCCTCCTTTAAACAGCTTGTGACCTTACAGGAGAAATACAAACAGGGAAACGTTAGTTGGAGGGACTTCAGACAGAGGGACACTCCAGACCCAACTAGACCTTACTGGCTGCAGCTGCATGTGGCTGATAAACGTCACGTAGGAAAGTTGGCAGCGTTGCAGCAGATAAACCAGGGGGCAGAGACGAGCCTCCACTCCACCGGCTCTCTGTGGGCGAGTCCAGCACCATGGCAACGTCAACGCAAGCTGATTCATGAGTTGTATTGCGCAATGTGGGCCAATCTGCTGTGTGGTTCATAGTGAACAGAGGGGTCAGACAGAAAAGGGCAGCGTGGGGTTTAATCTCTCTTAGTATCATACTGTTACCGGTGTTTGGAGTGTTCTGAACCTAACTACAGTGAGTTTGATTGACTCCTCTGTGAGTGACCCACACACACACACACACTCAAGGACTTCCAGGTCATGAGGGGGTCACAGGTCACGTCTGTGATCAGAACCCCAGCACTAAACCCTGTAATCTCCACATTGCTGCGTTCAGGTTCCAGGCTCTGATCCTGTAATTACACGTTTCCCGTATCTAAACAGAGAATTAAAACATAAATTCTCATCTTGACAATACAGCTATTGACTCAGGATCGAATAATTAGAATTTAAATGATCACCATTTCCCTAATTAACTTCATAGTGTGAGAAAGGCAGGTAAAGTTATTGTGAAGATTAAAACTTATGGGATGTTGACGAGGTCATTGTAGTCGACGTGAAATCATTTTGAGTGTAAAAGGGTCAGAGGATTGTGACTAAGACAAGGAGAAGGGGAACAGGTTTCCTCAGGTCCTTTCGGTTTTGGAATGAATACGTTCAGCTCACATCTCGTCTGACCTGACAAAGATTTCCGGCCTGACTCAAGCTGTAATCACAAAGCAGGCAGCATCCAGATAGCAGAATGCTGTAAACAGACAGTAAAGTCTGGGTTTATGACTTCAGGTTGGACAAGATCCACAGTGGAAACTGTTACATTCTGTTATCTGTGGGCCTGATGGTGATAGTAGAACGACTCACTCCAATTCTAGCTTTTGCAGGTAAAATCAGAGGACCACTGGGCCTCGGCCTGGAATGCTGAGCTGATGATGATGCGTCCTATGCTGATTGCATCATACAAGAGAGGGAGGGGGGGCGATCCTAGACTTGTTTACATCACAGCTGCAGCCATCTGCTACACAATGGAGCCACTATCCCACAACTAATGCATGATAAAAGGCCTGGTTTTGTGCCAGAGTCAACACATGGGGGAGGCCTCTGCAGTCCCAGAGACACACAAGCAGGGTGACACAGAACCAGCAGAGATGAAGCGTTAGTATGAAGTAGAATCCACTCACCCAGGGGGTCGGCCTTGCCATCCTTGTCTGGCACGGTGAACACGCCCACCACCTTGTGCCCCTGCTTCCTCAGGTTGCTGTAAACCTCTTGACCAAACAGACTCTGGCCGATGATAGCCAGCTTCAGCTTATTCTGGTAATAATTCTGTAGGATAAACAAAACAGATTGGTGTCCAATACTCATTCATTCATTCGTTATATTATAAGCCCATTTGCTGTTCTGGCCCGAGGAGCCAGTTGGGGGGCCCCCCTACACTGCACAGGGTCATGTAGGGCTGGAGTCCATTCCAGCATTCATAGCTCCAGGGGCACACACAGGAAAATTGATGGCCATGCTCCATCTCCTGTTACATAAGCGTCATGACTCTGGACTGTGGGAGGAAACCTAGTAGGCTTCCTTAAGATGTCTCCTTCTTCACTCCCCCTCTGTCCTTACCTATATTCCTCCTACCTGACAGGGTTAGAGGAAAGAAATGGGACTCAGTCATGCCTTTCGCAGTGCGAGCGGACACAGGGATGTTTAGGGGACAAGTCAGAGCTCCCCCACTTGGTCCCACAGCTGAGGAGTGGAGGAGGCATCTTTTTGTTCTGCTTCTCAAGAGGAGAGGGAGGAAAGATGAGAAGGAGACATTTTTGGAGATTCTGACGCATCTTTGTCAGCTGACAGCTTTAGACACACAGCAGCTGTACAGTACATGTCCCACCAGGGAACACACCACAGTTAGGGAACCGAGGGACTACAGGAAGCTCAGACACTCACAGAGAGTAAAGTGGATCACAGCATGATGAGCTCTCTCCTTCTATTTCCATCTTACATAGAGTTATATACATTATTTTATCAGCTCATATTAACATGTGCATACCAGAGCTGCTTCACTGTAACGGCACACGTGGGAGGGTTCAGGTGTCGGTTGACTGAAATAAAGGCACATGTGAGCCTCATGAGGCCCGGGGTCCGGCCCAGGCTCAGGGTCCGGCTCAGTCTGTGGGCTTCAGCATGTTTGATGCCACGCTCACAGATCGAAAAGATCCGAAACTCCAAAACGGCAGGACGGCCTGTCTTTTGGGTCAAATCTCACTCAAACAGCCAAAATAACAGAGACATCAACTTTCTCCCAGCTTCCTTGTACCCGTGCAGGTTAACAAACCCTCTCCCAGATATTATACAGTGATGTACAGTACAGGGAGACACTCAGTGTGCTCGGAGGCGCTTGCTGTAACGTGGCGCACTAGCAAAGCTCCCACTGTTTGATACAACACACATACACTGATTCATGACACAGATCCTGGACCTTTAAAGCGGGACGCACCGACGCTGCTGTGTAACGTAACCGCGGCTTCACACACCTTCAGTCAGCGTCTGTTTATTTGTCTGCATTGACTGTAAATCAACAATCGGACTCAGGATCGTGCAGAAGCAGCGGAGGCGGCTCTACTCACAGATGTGGTGGAGAATCGTCTCAATGCTTGGTTCGCCGTCCACAGCATGATGGCGGTGTTTGATCACACAAATGAATGCAACTGGACGCTGCACAAACAAATATCCTCCTGTGCGTGTGTGTGCGCGTGTGTCTCCCTGGTCACACACGCCGAACGTGAACGTGAGCTTGTGTGAGTGGCGACAGAGGCGGAGGGAGCTGAAGTACCCACAGGCGGCTTATACCGGCAGAGGGCGCGCCGCCGTGACGCTATGCGTGCGCGATCACGCTGGTTATATCATGCAGCCAGCAGCAGAGGGCGCGCCGCCGTGACGCTCTACGTGCGCGTTCACCTCGTGCGTGGACTCGCTGAAGCTCGCGAGGCTATTGGCTGTCGGGCGCCGCGTGTGAATGATTGCTGCCCTTTTCTAGTTGTTATTTTTTGACCATTTTGTACAATTGAGAAAGGAATGTATGCAAGATAATAATAATAATAATAATAATAATAATAATAATAATAATAATAATAATAATAATAATAATAATAACGATTTAATTTGTAAACACAAAACGTTAAATGTTAAATGTTAACAAGATATTCAAATCATCCGTACTTGTTTAATAGAAAGGGATGGCACCATTAAAACACACACTTGTCATCCCCATATCCTGCTCCTGTCAGGTTTGCTGTCCTCAGTGTTGCTGCTGCAGGGCTCGACAAATACTGTTCAGATCTCCATGAAAACATTGTTTAATCCGCCATTGGCGTGTTGCAAAATTAACCTGTCTGTATCTGATTTGGTTAATACCAACAAGTAAAGGCCAGGTGGTTTATAATTACGATCCATTTATTCACCATAAATCATAATCTGGGAGCACAAAGTTCCACCTAAATTGTCCTCTGCACCAGAATTAAACTAGTAAGTTAAATTAAATTAACTAACACTTAAACTAACATCTTAACAGTGCTCGTCCTGTGGCTTTGTAGGCAGACGGCACCTGCTGTACACCTGTGATACACCCACACACACACACGCACACACACACACACACACACACACACACACACACACACACACACACACACACTGAGCTCTGATCAAACACAGATCTTGCGTCATCCACCATCAACTGCCCTGCACAGGATCCCACGGGGCAAAGGTCCAAATGGTCAATTCAGAAACCAGATACAGCTTCAATCAAAGTCCATATCGTCAACACTAAGATGTTAATATAACACCAGCAGAGTGCACACACTGCCAATCACTCCTCCAGACCGTCACTATGACATTAGTTTGAGTCCTCTGTAATGTAAACACGGATATAACTAAACACAGTTGACTCCAGGTATGGTGCAAATGAAATAGTAAACTTAAGGTAAGCATCCAAAGCTTTAATAAATCGTACAATAGGCCCAATACAGTGCAGTCCTATTGGTGAGTCTCTCCCCTGGAGCAGCAGTGCATGCAGGTGAGTTCATGGCGCCCTCTGTTGACAGGACTCTGCACCTACAGCCAGCAAAGGTTATGTTGTGATGACACCACAGGTAAGTGCAGGGTTTTAGATGACATCAGGGTTGCTAGTTTAAGATGAACTTGTAGGGAAAGTTTTTACAGGATGACATCATGCCAACTTTCAGGCAGCTTTGGTAGGCATCATGGGCTGTGGTGAGAGAAAGGAAAGAAAAAGGGCGGAGATACAGGGGAGAAATCCCACCCAGAGACCCCGCACCCCAGCAGTCATACAACCCCACATTCAAACACACCCATCTTGGCCCACCTGAGTCCAAGAATGTGGGAGGGAACAAGTGGTTGTTCCAGACTGGACCTAGGGGAGATGTACTTTGAAATTTTAAGTGTTTCCTAAATTGGCACCAAATATTTTATGTCATTGAGTAGAGTAGACGTGCTGGTTTAATAATGAATTTCATAAAGAACTCTACAGGGACTCCATGGGGGCCTGGAGCTTTATCAGATTGCATCGCTCTGATTGAGGCGTGGAACTCTGCAGGAGAAAGTAAAGAACCAGAGGTGTTTGAGTCGCTTAGCGATTGATACGAGCAGTCCAAATGAGTTTCTTCCACAAGGTGTCGGGTCTCACTCAGACAGGAGAATGCTGGAGTTTGCTTCTTTAATGTAGCGTACAGAAACCACACGTGACCCAGCGAGCAGAGGAGCAGCTGTGATTTAATTGTGTACAGAATAGAACAGCTTCACGAACATCAAAAAGAGGACTAAGCGTACAGGTGGCGGGCGTGGCTCAGGGGTTTGCACCTCTGGGAGATAACACAAACGCACCGCACAACTCTTTACATCAGACACTTCAACAAACCAAAAGGGTGGAATCCCTCTGAACACTTCATAATTCTTTAGGTTCGTCATGATTCATGGCTCACTGATACGGCAATCACAAAACAGAAACGCATAAGGTGAGAAGAGTGCTTTGTGTGGTTTTTAAATCTCTCTTAAATAAAAAGGATGTGTGTGTTGAGCTCCTGGAGGAGAAGGAGCAGTCCTGGAAGGCAAACAGGGAATACGCCAAAGAATCTCTAAACATTCCACTTCCGTCTTTTTTTTTTTACCACAGAATGAAGTGAGACAAATCAGTGGTGGGTTACTTTTCCACAGACAAGGCGCCGGTGGTGCTGGAGCCACTGGAGACAAACCCCTGAAGAAGCTGAGCAAATCGGTACGAAGGCTGCCGGGGCCGGCGTCGGCACCTTGTGGGAGGAGAAGTTCTGTCTGGTTCTTATCAAAAGGATGGAGGGGTGAGGGATCAGGCACAGGACACATGCTAGTGTTACACTCAAAAAGTACAGGTGAAGAATGACTCCACTTCCACTCTCTCTTCGTGGCCCCGCCCCTGCCGGAGGACCCAGGGCGGCGGGTCGACTCGGCTACAGGAAGCGGATTCCTGCTCCGAACTGGACACCGTCGCATATCCTAAGAGAGAGAGAGGACGGAAGTAGACGTCTGATTCTGCATCTTAGCCTTGATCCCAGTTCAGTCACAGAGTGTAAGAGTGCGGCGCTCCTACCTGTCTCCACTCTGCACACCCATGGGAACACAATAGTTGAGCTCCAGCCGGGCGATGTTCCCAAGGCGCAGGACAATCCCTGCTCCGTACGACCAGCGGATACACTCGGCTAGCTTCTGAAGGTGGGCGTGGGGACCCTCACCTACACACACACACACACACACACAGGGTTACCAATGGAGCCCTGATGTAACACAAAGTCTTCCCTTTACAAGTCTTAGTAGCGCCACCATTGTAGACTCTTTCCTAGTTGTGTTGTCATGTGAGGACTCGGATCTCTACAGTGTTGGATCGCCTCTCTGATGTCTCATTCCTACTCTACAGTGCAGCAGGTTGATCTAGTCACATGTTCAGGCCACCCACCATAGTTGAGGTTGCAGAGGTTGCCGGCGTTGAGGAAGAAGTGCGTTCTGAAGAGGTCCCCTATGCCGCCTTTGCCTGGTCTAAATGGTAGAGGGGTGTAGAGGTGCAGGCCGCCCGCCCAGTACGCCTCGCCACCAAGATAGTCACCTGACACACACACACACACAAGACTGGAGGTCAGGAACAAGGACAGGACAGCTCGGCACACAGCCTCTGTTCTCTGTGGAGAGCAGGTGAGTGACCTATGACCCTTTTTTTATTTAATGGCAGCAGCAGACCTTCACTCTGTGGTCCGATGCTGTACATCCCAAAGCCTCGTACACTGGTGGGGCCGCCAAGGTAGAATCTGGACAAGATGAGGAAGAGTCACACCTTCACCCCAGACTCATGTTGTACACTCATGATGTCATTAACAGCTGTGACAGGTTAGAGAGGTTCTAATCGTGTCTCCCACTACCTTGCCCGGTCTTCTAGTCTTGGACACATTTGACTCACCTGTCAGCGATGCAGGAGGGTTGTCCTCCAATGGGGTACAGAGCTCCGCCCCACAGAGACGCAGACAAGACCTGAGACAAGACAACACAACGTTCTCCTTATAGACACTAAACATAAACCTCTGTATTAACCATCATGCTCTCAGCTCTGTGTGTGTCGCTCCTACTACTTCCACTAGGCTACTTTAGGAACAACACGCGTCTCGGTAGTGTTTACATGCTGCAGTCAGCATCTAACGTGTTTTCTCTCTCACCGAGTCCCAGAAGAGTCGTCTGTTCAGCTGCAACTCAAAATCCTCTTTCAAGAAGCTGACGTCTCCTCCTGTGTAGCCAGCAAGCTCCTACAGGTACACACACACACACACACACTGCTATCAGAAACATATGGTTTAGAAACAGGGCAAGACAGACGGAATAGACAGACAGACGTACCTGGTTGACCCTGAATAAGGCACCTCTGCTGGGGAAGATGGCGGAATTCCTAGAGTCGACAGAGACAGTATGCTGGAAACAAAACAAACAGTCAGTCAGTCAGTTCAGCCGCAGAAGACAGGATCAGGATCTATGTGATCAGAGCTCTGTCTGCTGTACCGTGAGGGCCGACTTCAGCGAGTGTCCGCTCTCCTCGCGCACGGCGAAGGAGGCGCTGCGAGCCAAGCAGCCCAGCTCTCTCCACACACCCTCCCACTTCAGTGTGTGGTTGGTCTTCCACAGCGGAAACTGCAAGGAGAGGAAGAGGAATGTTTATGTCTAACATTCAACAATAACAACAACTACTAACAGGGCTAATGTACTTCAATTGCACACACACTCTTACGTTAAGTTCTGCAGACACGCCTCTATCTGTTTCCTTTAAGGAGCTCCATGGGAACTGGCCAGTGACTTTGTACATGTTGAGGCTGAGGCTGAAACAAAGGGGAGGGAGATCTGACTGAGAAAAGCCTTAAAGTACGTTCACTTAAATACATACATCATGTGTCAGACAATAATAATAGAAGTTAAAAAGGATCCTAATGTTTTGGACTGCTAAGGTTTCTGCTCATACTTGCGTTCAAAGTATCCGGGCTGAGGCTTGAAGAAGGAGAGACCGTAGGAAGTCTCCTTCGTCCCGTAGGAGAACTGGAAGGTGAGCTTCTCCGCCCGACCAAACATGTTGGGCAGCTTCAGACCGAGCACCTGGGAGGATCACACACACACACACACACACACATACATGAACCGTCTCCATGTATCTGAGATAGAGGATGTTTGCTTAAGACAAACATGCGAGTCTGACATGTTGGACACACTTGAGTCTATCAGGTCCAGTTTGCTTCAACCTAGGTTTCCTGATGTGTAGCTCTCTCACCATGCTTCCTTCATTGTTGCCGACCATGGTGTTGTAGCTTCCCGTCAGCCTCTTCACCTCCGTCACCTCAAAGGTCACGTTGAGGCCGTTGGGCAAAGCGTCGGCACCTGAGGAGGAACACAGAGAGTCAGAGTGAAGTCTGCGTATCATCATCTGAATCTCCTCTCTGTTTTCATTTTGTAAAGCGTCGTGAATCATTTTACCATCTGAAGTATCGATGAGCACGTCCACGTCTTTAAAGATCCCCAGGCGGAGGAGCCTCTGTCTGGCAACGTGAGCTCTTCTCATGACCTGCAGACAGACAACAGATGAGGAGCTCGTCACTATGACAACCTACAGCCATGTCAGAGCAGCGAGAGGTGTCGTTGTTGTTTATGCGTCATAGTTTCATACGTCGATGAGGTTTTTGGAGTGGAAAACGTCGGAGATCTCATAGCCGAGAAGATCCTCTTTAGTTCTGCCCAGACCCTGGATGTTGACGTGCTGGACGACCACCTGTGAAGAAAAGACGTTTGAACCGACTCAACACTCTGGTCTGTGTTCTTTAAAACACAAATAGATCAACAATGAAACACTGAGTTCAACATGAGACACACTGACATCTTTGTTCTCCAGGATCTCCTGCTTGGTCTCCTGCTCCGGCTCCGGCGTCTCAACCAAGTCGTCGGGGTTGAGGCCTAAATCGCGCCCGTGCATTGGGAGAGGATCCAGACTCTGCCACAGAGGAGAGGACAGAGTTTGATCAGGTAGGATAGGACGGACAGCAAGAGTCTCTCAGGAGAACGACCGTGATTCTACCTGGAACATCTCACCTTCTCTCTCTCTCTCTCTCTCTACACAAGTCAAAATAACGACATCATCACTCATCAAAGTTCATTAGGCCGCTTGTTATCGGTCTTTTTAGATGGAAACTGTTAATATTCCATACTGATTAGAGTGTGTGTGAGTGTGTGAGGCTCTTTAGGTTGACATGGCTGTTATCAGGGAAGAGGACTCCCGTTTAACAGCACAGACTCCAGACTGGAGTCAGAACATGTTGCTCAACACCACTGACTTATGAGTTCACTTTGACCTTTGACCCTTTGACATAAAAAGATTTGACCTTTCCCCAAACCCAACCATGATTGAACACACACACACACACACACACACATATATATATATATATATATACATACACACACAACTATATTTGAAGTCATTTCTTTGTATATTTGGAGAGAAAAATTAGATAAAGTCAATCTATAGAAAATTATTAAATATAAATGTCGTGGCTTTAACTCCTTCAGTACTGTGACGTAGTGTTCGACCGTTTGTAGAGTAGGAGTGAAATGAGGGGACAGATACATGTTGTTACATTTGTCTCCATGTAGCTGAACGCTACACGCTAAGATGTAGCGTTCATGTAAAGGCCATGCAGTCGCTACATTAACGCTACAAAGGCTCATTAACAAATATCACAACTGAACACAACAATCTCTACTCCATCCCTGATTTGTTGCTCGTAATTTTCCAGATGTGTGTTTCAGGACACGGAGTACAAATGTGTGTGTGTGTGTGTGTGTGTGTGTGGGTGTGGGTGTGCGTGTGTGTGTGTGAATGGGCAGGGAGGTCATGGCAGAGAAAGCCCCTGTAAAAGTCCAGTGTCAAGGTGAACAGGAGCGTTACCTTAGCATGGACAGACCCCATGGCAGCTACCCGCTCCGGAGGGCCTCTTCAGTCTGTTTCGTAACTCTGCACAAGCGACAAATGTGACAAATGGCAGCGACTAGTCTCTCCAGCACCAACACTCCTTCAAGGGAGACGCCATGACAGTTGCCGAGGTCTCGTGTTGCCTCCAAGTACCGCTCGGTATGTCACCTTTTTCACATCTAAGGTCATTTCCTTTTCACTTTCCCGGGTGACAGATAAACGTGAAATGAAAAGGAATATATGTTATTATTATATTTATAATGTAATAGTGCTACTGAACGTAAGGTTTGAATCCGGCGGATGTAACCGTTCCACATTGCGTCTCGGCATTATTGGACGTTAAATGCTGCAGTGGCATCAATCCAGTTAATTAATACTAATAACAGCAGAAAGGAAACATGTATGGCATAATACATAAACAATTTCGTCCTATATTTGTCTGATATCAACCTGTCCCAATTTGAGGAAAAAGCAAATTTCGATGGCAAGTGAAGGCAGCACGAAACCTTCTTTCTCTAATTGGCTAGAAACGAGGAAGTGTGACTTTAGTGGGCAGGGCCTGATTACGCTCCTCAGACAAAGGTTGACCACTGTACAGCAGAGGGCGCTGTTTCTGTTCTTTTCTTCAGTTCATTGAAGAATACAAATCAGTTAGAAGTAACTGTGGACTGTTATGATGTCTGCTGACCCATACGTGGCGCTGTAGGCCATAAACACGTTCACAACGCTGACAGTGGAATTACAGTTGTACATGGCCATGAAAGAAAGTTAATGGAACTTTATGGGAATTGGCAAAATGTATCGATCAGGTTTGAGCAAAGTCCTTCACTGCCCTGTCAGTCAAATATAAACCTTCATATCTGTGACTACATGTAAATTAAGGGCATCTATGAAAGCACTGTGCTCACTGATTCATGCTTAAAATGATTGAAACTGTCCAATGCACCTTAGGGAGACCTTTTTATTCTTATTACTTTTTTTAATGTATTTGCAACGCCGTAAAAGGATATTCTGTATGTGCATCTACATTATATATGTTTATTTATAAATGAATTTGGACCTAATTAGATCGATTCATAGTCTGTTATGGGACCACTGTGCCAGATTTGACACAATACCACCTTAAAAATGACCTAATCTGCCTTTGGATCCAGATCAGCAGCTACATTTAACAGCTTCTACCCTTTAGGCCTCGCCCCAACCTTTCACCACGTTTAGTTAGAATCAATCCATTAATTCATCAGAAATCCTGATTTAAAAGAAAATCTGTCCATTCATTCCCAATCCCTGTCCTCAGGTACCACAATATTCCATACTTGCCATCTCCTTCTTTTTCTATATCTCCTTCTCTTCCCTCGCCTGATTGTCGACCCAGGAGCCAGGATCAAGAAACTTCAGTAAAATAAGAAATAAAGGGAACGCTGTGATGTTAAAGTTTAGTAACGAAAAACCCAAGCAGCTGGCAGATCAATGTGGTGAACAACAATGATCCTGCAACATCTCCCCATGAAGAAGAGCAGGACATCAAATAAAAGCCCTGAAAAGATTTGACCAAAGACAACCTCCAAATATTGATTCAATCATTTACATAATCAATGACGTGGGACAACAATGGGCCCATTCCAATTATATTTAATTCAGATAAAGGTGCAACAAGGAGAAGGACGGTGTGTGTGTGTGTGTGTGTGTGTGTGTGTGTGTGTGTGTGTGATCTTAATGGAATGGAAATAAAGTGAATCCCAAATTGGATTGTATGATTGATTGATTGATTGATTGATTGATTGATTCTACCTTTATTCTTTATTTGGAGCCCTTGAAACGAAAGAAAAGCTTTAGAGACTCTTGATTTGGAACACCGGCTGAGTCTCTCTCTCTCTCTCTCTCTCTCTCTCTCTCTCTCTCTCTGTCTCTCTCTCTCCTAAACAAGCCAATCAGAGGGCTCGGTGCGCCTCCGCTCGGTCTCGCTCGTTCCTCTCTCTCTCTCTCTCTCCACCGGCACGCCACCAAAGCGGTCCTCCTCCTCCTCCTCCTCCTCCTCCTCCTCCTCTCATATCAGGGACACACATACACACACACTCACACTCACACACACGCACTCACACACACACATACACACACATATACACACACGCACACACACACACGCCGTCCAAACCCCCAGGAAAGCCCTGCTGAATCCTCACACCGTCTGTCAGCATGGGGAGCGCTTGTTTTTCCCGGGACGTTTGTTTGTTTATCCTCCTCATAAATACTTGCGGGGTGATGGGGAATGTCGGACTCGCAGGTAAGAGCTCCCCTTTCCTCTCCGTCTTGCTCTGGTCTAAACCATGAAACGCACTTTTTTGGGGGGCAAATGTGATGTTTGAATCCCGCGGCGAGGAGCGCGGAGGGTGGCTTTAAAGTGTAAAGCTTCTTGTAATGATCAAATGTAATGAATGACCTCACGATCGCGTACACGGGAGTCACACGCACAGTTGGAAGTTGCTATGGTGATGTGATTGACTTTATATGCATCGCCGGGATCTGAAGCAACATCACCGATGCGTAAAGTTCCGATTGCGCACGGAAAGTTCCGTTTTTCCATCAAAACGAGCGGATTTCTGGTTGATTTATTACAAGGAACTCGCGGTAGAATTGCACTTCTTCATCGCCAATTTAGTAAATAAATGCTCCGTCGTTTGTTACCCTGACGGACTTCTGTTTCCTGCGCCTATTGGTCCATTTCAGTCTGAACTCGCGTCTCAGGCTGCAGGTCAAAGGTTCATTTGTTACATTTAGCAGTATTTTACATTTAATCTGCTTTAAAAAAGTGATGAAGAGTGATCGAAGGTGGATTCATATTCAGGTGGCAGCGTCTTGTCTCAGGGGTTAGAGCCAGAGAAGTGTGTGTGTGTGTGTGTGTGTGTGTGTGTGTGTGTGTGTGTGTGTGTGTGTGTGTGTGTGTGTGTGTGTGTGTGTGTGTGTGTGTGGAGGAGGCATGGAGGGCCCCTCAGAGTCCCAGGAGGACGGAGCAGGGGCCACATATCGAGCAGGCAGCAGCAGCAGCAGCAGCAGCCACCGCCGCCGCCGCCGCCGCCGCAGCAGCAGCAGCACATTGTTCAGCCTCCCTGTGCTCTGAATGGATGAGGAGTCAATATTGAGACAGTGAGCCAACAGGCCCATCTTTGTCAAAGTGCTCAACGCCTCTGAAGCTCCAGCAACACATCAAACATCTAAGACTTTAACTTCCACTCACTTTTCCTTCTCCCTCTCCGCTCCGACTCCAATAAAAAAAAGAGAAAAAAAAAAATCTGTTGACTTTATTCACAGGGGAAATATTTATTGTAAATTTTGTCTCATCGTTTATTTATTGGCTTTCTATGGCCGAGCCGGGCGCTTTGCCAGGCGGAGAGCAGGCAGGACTGAACCACAGGCTGCTTCCATCCGGGGTTGCCTAACATACACACGGGCTATTTATACTCAGAGAGGAGCTGAGGAGGAGGAAGAGGAGGAAGAGGAGGGAGAAGCTGTGTGCTGTGGCAAACGTTTGGTGAATGATGGATCTGACAGGAAACCAAACCATGTCTCTCTCTCTCTCTCTCTCTCTCTCTCTCGCTCTCTCTCTCTCTCTCTCTCTCTCTCTCTCTCCCCCCCCCCCCCCCCCCCCCCTCCTGTGTGGCGTGTGTCTGTTTATGTATGAGCTCTCTGTAATGAATTGGCCCCCTGCCCTGGGTTTCAGCCCCAGATGTGACTGGCTTCTCTATCAATAATCTGATCAATTAGTGAGCCGCTGCTCCTCCTGCTCTCTGGCCGGACCTCAGATGTCCTGCTGATGTTCCTCTTTTCAGACACAGCGCCGTCTCTTCAATTTGTATTTCACACAATTTGGCAACGGCGTCCTTTGATGTGTTTAAAAACCAGATCCAGGCACAAACTTAATGAATTAATGAGCACAAATGGCAGCGAGCGTAAACGGCCAGCAGCTCTACGGCCAAACAAGGGAGAGATGGATGTCCGTGCCCTTGAAATGTGGGGATGTCATCATGAAATAATGGAGAAATCAAGGAAAGTCAGGGTCAAGAGACGTGGTGGTTACTGTAAGATCATAGAGCTGTGTGTGTGTGTGTGTGTGTGTGTGTGTGTGTGTGTGTGTGTGTGTGTGTGTGTGTGTGTGCTCTTTGTAACTTTGGTTTTCAAGTTCCCCTAATTCGCTGATCTTCATTTCAAGCCGTAGTGAGGGAAAGTGATGCATTCTGGCTCCTTAAGCAGCCAAAATGCAGCTCAAAGCAGAAGTGGGACCCAGATCTCACAAGTGGGACCCAGATCAAGTCCCAAGTGAAGACTCCAGAGTCCTGAACAAGTCTTAATGCACTCTATATCAAATGTTATGGCAGGGTTAGGGTTAGTACAGCAAATTCACATTAATGCTGGTTTAAATGTCTTTATTACTCCAGAAAACAAATACAAATGACTTTAAAATGTAACCTCATCGCTTAAAACCATGAAGGGATGAGATGGAAGTCCCTGCAGCGTTGGTAAGAAGTCTGATCACGTGTCGATGTTCCACATGTGTGCAGATGCAGACGAGTGCTCCGAAGGCTCCGACGACTGCCACATCGACGCCCTCTGCCAGAACACGCCAAAGTCCTTCAAGTGCATCTGCAAGCCAGGCTACAAGGGAGACGGCAAGCAGTGCGAGGGTGAGTCTCCCTTTGACCTCCAACGCACCCTGCACACTCACACACTTCTCTCCTTTCCCTTTCCCGCTTGTCTTCCTCACTCTACTCATTTCTTCACTGTCCTCTTCCTCCATATTCACTCCTTGCCGGTCCGAGCTCATCATATTGAAGTTTCAGCGTAGGAAACAGCTGTCAATCATCAAGTAAATACCTATCGCACATAAAACACCTTGATTTTCTAATTTCCAATTGCTGATTTAAATCCCTGACTACACTGAAACATTGATTAGTGTGTGTGTGTGTGAGGTGTGGGAGTGTGTGTAGTAGAAGAGAGGAGCAGAGGGAGACAGCAGGTGTGAGATCCAGGCCCCTGATGTGCTCTCCTCAGTGTGAATGGCGGTGATGTAGACGTTTCCAAACACGCTCCATCATCCCCATTAACCCCCCCCAGGTTCTCTCTGATTAATGTGGATGAAGTGCAGTGGGCAGAGGGAAGGTGTCGGGCTGCCAGAGGCCACACAGGTGCACACACACTTCCTGTCTCCTGTCTGGCTTTATAGCAATTATGCCAAAATATAATATATTGGCATTTCCAAAAGCTTCATTATTGAGACACAGAATTAGGAAAACGTTTTTATGATGAACCTTTATCTCAGTGTCTTATCTCTCTTGCTGTTTGTGTGTTTGTGTGTGTTGTTCCAGCGTTGTCGTACCTTTTATGCTGATAGCCCCAAATCTAGTCTTGTAGGTTGATTCAGTCTCTTTGTCCATGCAAACCTTTGTTGTGTCTTTATCCCCTTCTGATGCCGCCTCCTGGTCTTGGTTGGTCCATGTGTGATGTGGTTAGTTGCATGTTAGTGAATAAAGACCCCCCCCCTCCCCCCTTAACTTAAGATCAGGAGTCAAGCTGACTCTCCATCATCTAGTAGCTCTCTGTAATGAGAGAAATGTCTCCTCACAGTTTATGGATGTGTGTTTGTCAGCAGTCACATATCAAAGACTTCCTGAAGGTCACAGTCCAGACTTGTTTCTCTGTTTCTCTGTTTACTATTCTTGTGTGGTGCTGTTGCTTTCAGTCTAGTGCAGCTGTAACATCCTGTCCCTCTGATTCACTTTAAGAAAGTCTCCACACTAAATGCACCGCATCACCCCCAACCCAGAGATGACATCATGTCCTAAATAAGCACTAATTCACGCTGCCTACTGCCATTATAGTTTGGGAAATTGCTTGTGATTGGCTTTTTTATATTTAAGTGTTTCCATTTTACAATTGTTCAGTCTGGAGTACCAACACACACACACACACACACACACACACACACACACACACACACACACACACACACACACACAAATGCATCTATGGGTCAGAATACAAACAAGATACAAGATTTCCCAACAAAACTTACAATTAGCTTTCAGGTGTTGCGTACATTTCCATCATTTCCATATCCATGTGTGGTTCCCAAAGTTGGACACAGTCCTTCTGTGGTTAAGTCCAAAGTCCAGAGGTTCAGTCTGTCTCCTTGTTTATGTAAAGTCTTTTATATATAGACCAAGCCCACAGACTTTGGCATTTAAAGGGACTGAACCTGTCTGAAGAACATTTTATAAAATCCTTTCAGAAGAGTTGGATCTTTGGACAGTTAAGTACCTTTCTCTTCCAAACACTTAGTACAAACATCTGGAATATTAGCAGATCCATGATGAAGTTTGAGTCCTGCACGCTCTCATTAACCTCTCATATTGAAGTAGTTTTAGCTTTGTATTTATTGTCAGCGCTTCTAAACAAACATCATTGCAATCTTCCTGTAGATCCATTTTCCAGGCATCCAGCTGATGTCGTGTTGATTCAGTTCTATATAGTAGGTTGTAATATTTGGAGTGGTGCCCGTCGCCTTTTAAGTGTTCATTCCTCAGGTTTCCATGGGACTTATCTCTTTATTCTTACAGTGTATAGAAGATGTGATCACTATCGCATAGCAGGTACGAGCTGTATGACCGATGATGGAGGAGGCAGTGGCTCAGTGGGTAGTGCTTCCGCTTGGGAACCGGAGGATCGCCGAGGTGCCCCTGAGCAAGGCACTGAACCCTCAATTGCTCCCCTCTCTGCGAAGGGTGGTAATGTAATGTAAGTCGCTTTGGATAAAAGCGTCTGCCAAATGATCGTAATATAATAATATAATAATATGATGTAACACTTCCAGAGTACTTGGGGCTTTGTTAGAAGGACGCGGTCTGATACCCTCCCTGTTTGCTCAGCTGCATTTGCATAAACACACACACACATTTAATCTGCAGTGCTTAAAAATGCCAAAGAATCACATCAAAATAAACAAAAGCACACAGGAAGTCATGATAGATTCACTCAGTACGTTTACATGCAGCCAGTACAACTATTACTGCGAACGGCTTTGATGACGTCACCTCACTGAGTCCAGCATCTGAGTCTGTGTGTGTGTGTGAGTGTGTGTGAGCCGTACCCTGCATCGATTGAGCCTGAGCGTCAACTGCATCTTCATTACATCACCGTGTAATGTGTGTGTGTGTGTGTGTGTGTGTGTGTGTGTGTGTGTGCTCCTCCTTGGCCTCCTGCTTGTACGCTGACGTTTATTGAGCTGCCTGTTTATGAGGCAGCGGGCCATGACAGGAGCATCAAATGAAGACGGATGGTAGATGGCAGTTGACCTTTGATCCCGGTGATTAGATATGGTCGTTGTAATTGGCCGGCTGGGTTTTCCATCAACAGGCATTATAGGGCGGTCTGTCGGCCAGAGCCATTAGCGGCTCTGCTGTTCCTGGAAGCACCTGGAGCAGAGCAGAGCTTCTGTGCTCCTTTCCTCCAACACTCAGCCTTCAATGTGCCGCTACACCCACTTTAGTTAGTTTAAACCCTTCAATGTCAATCTTGCTGTACATTTTCAGTATCTATGTACTGTTGTAGCTGTTTTTCCATCTAGGTTTCCCTGCAGTTCCTTTTCTCTGAGCTTCCTGTCCCTGTATTTGTCAGTGTGCTGTCACAGGTGGTAACAGCTCAGAAGTTATGTATAATAAATGAGACAATTCATAACAGGAGCACATCAGGAGTGAGATGCCCGCAGCAGTGAACCTCTAACAGGGAACACACACCAGGACAGCCATTATCAGTTATGTTTGATAGTGAGCTTCAGGGTTGAGTGTAAGCTGGCGTCACTTTGCCCTGATCCTGCTGTAACATCAACATGTAGATCGCCAAGTTGCTGTTGTGTATGACCCTTTACACCGCCATCTTCAGTCCGACTACACAGCTGAGCTCCTCATCTCCTGAGCGCCGTGCCACCATGAACGGTACATTCTGCGTCCATTGATTAGTTCAGTTAAGGGAGTTCATGTCATTAAAGCATCACAGAATTCTCTTTGGTCACTCACAGGTTATGTTATGTTGCTGCTAAAGTCAATCACAAATGTCGCCAAGCTGCTCAAACTTACATAAAACAACATCAGTGACCAAGTTTCAATGGAATTTCCTTGTAAATCTGTATGTTTTGTGAAATAGCTGTAGTACCACTTTAACAACGTCCTTGAACAAAGCTTTTGACGGTTCTCTGTGAAACATTCCATGTCTGCTAGTCCTTTCCCTGGAAAATCCTCTGCTGCACTGTAAGTGATCTATTTAATGTTTCCAGTTTGTTTGGAAGAAACAAAGGGAAAAACTGGAGATTATTATGAACAGAGATCACCAATTTAATCTGAACAGGCAGAGAATCTAACCTACATCAGTATTCTGCTTCTCCTCTCTTGAATCTTTACATCTGTCAGCATCTTATCTTATCTTATCTTATCTTATCTGTTCTGTTCTGTTCTGTTCTGTTCTGTAGTGATCAAACTGTGGCAGCTTAGCAATATAGAAGTGAACACAGCAGTGAGGACTGAGCATGAAAGAAAGGCTCAGTCGGCTGCTTTCTTAAACATCATAAATATAAGATTCCTTACTGCTTCAGTTGAATGAAGCTGGTTGAAGGAGCTTGGGCATGAACATGACCAAACACAAGGCGAGATCTCTCCC